>NC_056735.1:474404906-474422406 GCF_019279795.1 Protopterus annectens
ATATATATATATATATATATATATATATATATATATATATATATATATATATATATATACACATTTATTGATAAACTATGCAGATTCTAAAATTTATTCTCATACACAACAGATTATAAATATATTTACAAAATCTTATGCAAAGCAGTTTGCCTACATAAAACAGGTGATAAGTTGTCCTAGTGACATCCAGGTAACCCCAGATACTGGAATCAAATTAGATTATATCAAAAAAGAACTGCACACAGTGGATCCAAACAAAGCGCAGGGAGGATATGGAATTAGTAACAATGACATGAGAACACTTCAGCAAGAACTTACGCTACCATTATATTTATTATTCACTAGGTCATATAAATATGGGGAGATTCCTCAAGGTTGGAGACATGCGCTTTTTAAACCTGTCTTTAAGGGAAAGGGGAGTAGGACAAACCCAGAATCATACAGACCCTTAAGTCTACTTTCATGTTGTGGAAAATTAATGGAGAAGGTAATATTGGATAATTTTTTGTCAGAAATAGATAGTTTGGGACTAGAAACCATTTATCAGCATGCATATGTTGATAATATATCTATTACCACCTGCAACATGATGTTCTATAACAGTATATGAATTAAAAATTGTGCTGTGATGTCATTTATATAGACTAAACTTCAGCATTTGACAGGGTCATACACAAAACACTGATCAAGAAATTATTACAACTAGTTATTGATGTACTCTTGATAAGATGGATAGCTGCATGGCTTATAAATAGGACATGGCAAGTATCATACAGCAACTGGACAGGTGAAATCCTTGTTTACAGTCAGGGTGTCCCACAGGGCTCTGTCTTAGGCCCTTACTTGTTTAGATTGTATCTTTCAGACCTAACTTTTTCAGCTGAGGTGTTCTACAGTCTATACGCAGACGACCTGAAATTAGGTAAACTGATTACAAGTGTTACAGACAAGGCATGTCTGCAAAATAACTTGACTAAACTGACCATTTGGGCACAGGAGAATAATATGCTGATAAATACATAAAAAAACTAAGCATATGAGATTTGGGAGACATAAACTGAAAGGTGAAAATTTAATAGAGCACACAGTGATTGAAACTGTAGACTCATTTAAGGACTTGGGTGTATGGGTAGATTCAGGTATGAATTTTTCTAATCATATCAGCCAATTGGTTAATGATAGTTATAGAACTATAGGTTGTATAAAAATATTTATAAAATCTAGAAAATTAAAAATAATGAAGTAATTGTTTGTTAGTTACATTAGACCTAAAGTTGAGTATGGAATAACAATATGGAAACCCTATAAGAAGACAAGCATGAATAAACTGGAAAGTGTACAGTGGAGATATAGCAAGGGCATCCATGGATGTGAAAATCTAAGTTATTATGAAAGACTAAGATGTCTGAACTTGTACAGTGTCTCTTAGGAGATCTTATTCAGCTATACAGGGCATTTAGGGACAACTACCCCTGGGAATGTTTGGGGTTATCAAAAAGTACTAGAGAATCGTCAGACAACCTGTATAGAAGATTCTATAGGAATGAGAAGTGTACTAATTGGTCCTCTGACAGAGTAGCTGATGCATGGAACAGACTCATCATCTTCTTTCGGCTGTTCCCATTAGGGGTCGCCACAGCGGATCACCTGTTTCAATTTCTTCCTGTCCTCTGCATCTTGCTCTGTCACACCAACCACCCGCATGTCCTCTCTCACCACATCCATAAACCTTATCTTAGGCCTTCCTCTTTTCCTCTTACCTGGTAGCTTTATCCTTAGCATCTTTTTCCCAATATACTCCGCATCCCTTCCCAGCACATGTCCAAATCAGCATAATCTTACCTCAATGGCTTTGTTTCCAAACCTTCCAACCTGGGCTGACTCTCTAATATACTTATTCCTAATCCTGTCCACCCTCGTCACACCCAGTGCAATTATTAACATATTTAACTCTGCCACATCCAGCTCAAACTCTTGCCTTTTTGTCAGTGCCACTGTCTCCAACCCATATAACATAGCTGGTCTCACTACCCTCTTGTAGACCTTCCCTTTCACTCTTACAGGTACTCATCTGTCACAAATCACTCCTGACACTCTTCTCCACCCACTCCATCCTGCCTGTACTCTCTTCTTCACCTCTCTTCCACACTCACCGTTACTCTGAACTATTGACCCCAAGTATTTAAGCTCATCCACCTTCGCCCCCTCTACTCCTTGCATCCTCACAATTCCTCTATCCTCCCTCTCATTCACACACATATATTCTGTCTTATTCCTGCTGACCTTCATTCCTCTTCTCTCTAGAGCATATCTCCATCTCTCCAGGGTCTCCTCCACCTGTTCCCTACTCTCACTACAGATCACAATGTCATCTGCAAACATCATAGTCCATGGGGACTCCTGTCTGATCTCATCTGTCGACCTGTCCATCACCATTGCAAATAAGAAAGGGCTCAGAGCTGATCCTTGATATAACCACACCTCCACCTTAAACGCATCCTTCACTCCCACCGCAGACCTCACTGCTGTCTCACTACCCTCGTACATATCCTGTACCACTCTTACATACTTCTCTGACACTCTTGACTTCCTCATACAATACCACAACTCCTCTCTAGGCACCCTGTCATATGCTTTCTCCAAGTATTTAAAAACACAATGCAACTCCTTCTGACATTCCTTGGACTTCTCCATCAACACTCTCAGAGCAAACATCACATCTGTAGTGCTCTTTCCCGGCATGAAACCATACTACTGTTCACTAATCATCACATCCCTTCTTAACCTAGCTTCCACTACTCGTTCCCATAACTTCATGCTGTGATTGATCAATTTAATCCCTCTGTAGTTACTACAGCTCTGCACATCACCCTTATTCTTAAAAATCGGTACCAAAACACTTTTTCTCCATTTCTCAGGCATCCTCTCACTTTTCAAGATTTCATTAAACGATCTGGTTAAAAACTCCTCTGCCATTTCACCTAAACACCTCCATGCTTCCACAGGTATGTCATATGAGCCAACAGCCTTTCCATTCTTCATTCTCTTCATAGCTATCCTTACTTCCTCCTTGCTAATCCATTGTACTTCATGATTCACTATCCCCACATCATCCAACCTTCTCTCCCTCTCATTCTCTTCATTCATCAGCCCCTCAAAATACTCTTTCCATCTCCTCAGCACACTCTCCTCGCTTGTGAGTATGTATCCCTCATTATCCTTTATCACCTTTACCTGCTGCACATCTTTCCTAGCTCGGTCCCTCTGTCTAGCCAATCGGTACAGGTCCTTTTCTCCCTCCTTAGTGTCCAATCTTTCATACAACTTTTCGTATGTCTTATCCTTAGCCTTTGCCACATCTCTCTTTGCCATGTACCTCATCTCCTTATACTCCTGTCTACTTTCTTCATCTCTCTAACAATCCCACTTCTTCTTTGCCAACCTCTTTGCCTGTATACTCTTCTTTACTTCCTCATTCCACCACCATTTCGCCTTGTCATCCTTCCTCTGTCCAGATGTGATACCAAGCACCTTTCTAGCCATCTCCCTTACTAGCTCTGCTGTAGTCACCCAGCTATTTGGTAACTCTACCAAATTATATTAAAGTAAGGAAAAGTTTAGATATTTTTAAGAACAGCCTGGACACTTATTATAGGAACAAGTATTTTGGTATATTGGCAAGCTCAAAGGGCATTTATGCCCCTGCTTGAAATATTTGTATGTATGTATGCATATATATGAGGTCCATTGGTTTGGTCAATAGGGAGTTTAGTCAATATCTGTTTAATTGACTCCATGTGGTTGACTATACAGATAGTTGACAGGTGTGTGAGATTGACAATCCCTGGATATGGGAATATTCCCTTTTTCCCAGGGATCATGTGATCTTGCAGTTAGTATATATAATTAGTGGGGGGGGTAGAAAGGTACCGACACCCACATAGTATGTCCAGCGGGGCTTGCCTCTCTGCAAAACACAATATTTTAAAATGACATGTACCAAATTTCTTCCTTGGCGCATGCATAATTGTCTTCAACATACAATGGTTTACTTTCACGGTATTGCCATACATTTTACTCAATCAGCTGAAGGTAAATCATATATATATATTTTTTTTCAGATAGTTTTAACCCTTAAAACTGATCAAGCAGAGCACTCCAGCTTAGCCATCCTTCAAGTCAATTCTAAATAAACATAAAGAGAATGAGAAATGGGAAGGGAAAACTGTTTAGGTATAGTTCAAGATGCAAAGCTGTTCTGAAGACTGTACTGCCTGCTCATATGGCATCTATATTTGCCTGAAGTTAGTCGATGTATACTTATTTCAGAATAAAGAGTGTCTGTATATCACTCATTTAGTGAACGTAGAATAACTCAGTAGCACCTTGCTTTCACATAAACACATTAATCTGTAGTACAAGTTTTTCTATGTGACTTTTCTGTCTGTCAGTAATAACCCTTAATTATCACTCAAGCTCAGTGTTAAAAATATGAACGATGAAATCATACAAATCTGAACTGGGGAAGTGTAGCACCCAGAATTTGTTTGTGCATCAGCTCTGCATTAGTGCTTTTAAATGTTAATTATGTCACTTTTATCAGCAGCAAATATTGTGTGCTTACATCATAAGAATGAGGCTTACATAAATTAATTAGAACTAGGTTAGTGTTCTGCCCTTTGCTTTTGTGCTTGTAGCAGTTATTTATGTATATTTTAGTTAACCATTTGAAATGGCAAGGCCCCCTTTAGCAAGTCCATGATATAGAGACTGAATGGCCAAAAAGCAGGTTTACATATACTGAGATAATTATTTTTGGTATGCTCCCTTTTTTGTGAGAATTGGAAATTTTTGTGTTGGTATATAGGAGTTGACCCCACCCTGCTCCCTGTAAAAAAACAAGTCTAAAGGAGAAAAGTGGTGTTTAATATTCCCTTTTCTCATGTTTTTTTTTTTCTGGTGTGTCATCACTCGGCATTACGAGTGGTGACATATCAATAGGGAATTTTTTTTTATCAATAGCACAGATGGTACGATTGTGTCACAAGAATCAGGCTCACATAAATTAGTTATAACTTATTCATTGTTCTGCCAGTGCATTGGTGCTTTTAAGTGTTAATTATATATTTTTTTTTTGTTTTATCAATAGCACAGATGTTGTGAGTATATCACAAGAATGATACCCACTTAAACCAGTCAAAACTTTTTTTATTGGGCAGCTCTAAAGCTAGATTTTGAGGAGGCTGGGACATTCTTGTCAGTGTTACTACTGAAAAAAGGCTATCAGGAATATCATTGCAAAATTAGGAGTATGTAGGAATGTTTTCAGGAAATTGGCTTTTGTCTAATAAGGTGTGTGGCTTTCCTTTGACTATAATAGAAATGAGGACACAATCAGTTCCTACACATACTCAGTGGTGCTCAAGTGTTATCATTGTGGTGCAGGCTTTTAATGATATGAACAAATGTTGAATTCTACTTCTAAGCAAATGGCTGAGTTATGAAAATTTGCTCAATAATATTGACTTCGAGTCAGACGAGGACAAAACTAACAGATAAAGTAGAGCATGAACTGATAATTTAACTAAAAAGAAATAAATGCTCTGGATATTTATTTTTAAATGAATGCATATGTCTATAAAAATAATGATTGATTTCATAAACCCCTATTATTATACTAATGGTAATTTGCATACAAATGGTACTGAGAATTAAGTATTCTTAATTCCTATATCTATTTAGTATTTTATATTGCATTTGATGATCAAACAGATCATAATAACAAGCAATGTTAAAAATTGTCTGCATACAAGTGATTAAAGCATGCTTGTTTCACTCATCGGTTTCTAAAAAAATCTTCTTTTGCAGTTGCTAGCCTCCCTTTATCCTATGTAGGGGCTCCTTCCCACCCATCCCTAATTTATATATACTAATACCATAATTGCCCCATCATAGACAAAAGGGGGGAAATCCCTAAAAGGTGCTTTGTTGTCTCATACACCACAACACATTGCTAGTGAAAATCAACACAATATAACATTTTTACACAAGTAACTTGTTCACCAATGTGTCACTAACTTGTAACTATACCATTAAAACTTAACATGTGGTGCTAGATGTGAGTTTTATGCTTTTACATGTATATGCGTGCATTAAAATTTGATAGTAGAGTTTTGGATGCAAGCTGACCAATGTGTAGATGTGCAGAGAAGCAGCTTTGTAGAAAGAACTATGTTTTCTTCAAAAAGAGGCATAAAACAACAAAGAAGATTGCAGTATATTTCTCATTGATATTTCCAAGGAATTATAAAAAGAAAAGTTGGAAGGAAAATAAAATATTCCAGTCAAAGTCTCTTTTCTTATTGACTAGACTTAGACTACCACAAATAAAGAGTTCTTAAAAATTTACCCAATGTAAAGCTTCATTAATGAGATACTTTCAGCAAATTCTGATATCAGTCAGCAGTTAACGTTGAAGATAAACAGCCTATAAGCACAACTGGGCAATTTGCCAGAATATAGCACAAAAACAGATTTATTGCAAACAATGACAGAGAAGCAAATTTCTTAGATTCAAGATTTAGAAAGTGCATAAAATGATATGGACGTAATAGATGAAAGAAGGAAAATTTCTCACTGAGTTTTTCTAAATCAAAACACCTCATTACTTAATAAAAATAAAATATTTAGAAAATTGAGATAAGGATTAACATAAGAATCTTAGGTGTACCAGAAAAAAACAGAAGGCAATGATACAAACTCTGTTTTATTAACTTGGATACCTCCTATTTTGAACTTGCAGCATGGTCTTTCTTAGTGAATAGAATGAGCCTATAGAGCAGTAGGCAAACAGATTTCTACAAATAATACTTCATCGAGATATGTAATCTAAAGTGTGTATCTATATATATATATATATATATATATATATATATATATATGTATATATATCATCACCCCCCCCACACACACACACACACACACACACACACACACACACACACACACTCTCTCTCTCTGTCTCTCTCTCGTGAATAAATAATTATATAATGAGTGGTTGCCATGTTACTTGGACAACAACATACAAAACATGCACCTCAACACATTAAACATTCATTACATTATATAAGCATACTAATCAGTGTTACTACTGAAATAAGGCTACCAGGCATATCAGTGTAGAATTAGGAATATACAGGAGTGCTGTCAGAAAATCGGCTTTTGTCTAATGAAGTATCTGACGTTCCTTTGATTGCAATAATAATAATGAAGATGGAATCAGTTCCTGCATATAGTCAGTGGTACTCAAATTTTATCACTCTGGGGCAGGCTTTTAATGATAGGAAAAAAATCTGAGGTCTACTTTTAAACAAATGGCAGAGTTATGAATATTTGCTCAACAATACTGACTTTAAATCAAACTTGGACAATGCTGACATCGGTCCATCCTTTTCTTTTGTGTATCATAAAAGAAAACAAATTTACTTTTCTAATGCACTGCCCATAACCCATAACCCAACTACATTCAGCTCTAATTTGTCTGAATAGTGGTATTGTTATGAGAAGGGCTTTTTCTAAAGTTAAGAGGTACATTAGGCCTAGGGGCAGGGTTAAGGTTAGGGTTATGGTAAGCACACATTGCTAAGGTGTGAAGAAAAAGGAAATTCAAACTATAATATAGAACTATCACAGGAATAGAAGTAGGCGATATCTATGAATAAAAAACATGTTGTTCACTGATGATATAAATTCAAACTGTAATAAAAATATGAAGAAATCTCAGGTTTATTATTTAATAGAAATAAACCCAAATCTTTTTATACTGAAAAATGTCCATCTGCAGTAATACTGAGCGAATTTAACTTTTAAATGGGTTCCAAGACCTTGATTATTATTTATTAGGATTTGTTTACCGGAATATTCCAACTGGGCACAAGACCTCTTTTCAGGGGAGGCCTTGGGAAAAAGCTCCATACCAAATACATGAATTAAGCTTATAAAAGATGATGATAAAAAACAGGAGTACACATCTAACAAAAATAATGCAAAACAGTTGTCAGCTAATTGTTAGAAGACAAAAAGAGCATATTATATCATATAAGAAAAGAAGTAAAATACCTTGAACATTGACAATAGCTAAGTGGTCTTATTGCAGTACAGATATATATTATTTGTACTGTACATCCAAAAAAATAAAATGAAAAAAAAAAAAACATCCAGGAAAAACGAAGCATTCTGTTGTGCTTTTATTCCAACTTGCAGAACATCTCAGTGAAAAACATAAACGCAGAAAATCTCCTACACGTTTTTCGTCACAGTAGCTGTAACTTCTTCGGATAATAACATTACTGTATCAGTCTTTATTTAAACACATTAGTTTCCTGCTAAAAACATTCCAAACAATTTGAATGACACTACCAGTTACCTCATTAAAAAGTTAAAGCTCCCTTAGCTTACATATATATTTAAATACAAAACAAAAGTTTTTATGGTCTTAAATAAACATTAAAAACTTGTACCTATTAAAAACTTGATTCCAATGGTACATTGTTAAAAAACTTGAGTTAAAAACGTGTTGAATAACATAGTTTAAAAACATAGTTTAAAAACCATAATATATTAGTTTAAAATATGCATTTGCTGTGTAACATTAAGAAGTGTTTGAGCTTCCTCTTGTGGCCAAACATATGCACCACTATTAAACACAATGAAAAGAAAGAAATAGAAAAACTATTCTAACATTATTTCTTTTACAATGTAGCAGCTCTCATTTTTAACAAAGATTTAATAGAGATGGACTCATTTAGGCCAGGAGGGGGATGCTGCCTCCAGTGTGAATTGCCACCACATTTCTTTATATTCAATCCTCTCCTCCCAAAGGCCCCCTCTAATGTCTTTTTTCACCTCCTCAAGGAAAAAAAGGAGAATTTTGCCTCTCTACATTCCATACTATGTTTGTACATGGCATTGGTTTCTTTCTTATTCTTGATGTCATTTAAATGTTCATAGATCCTTCTTTTTAGTTTTCTTTCTGTCTTTCCAATATAGAAGAACCCACAAACCTCACATGTAACCAAATAAACCAGTCCAAACGATCCACAGTTAAAAAATCCCTACTTATCAATAATCTACCTCTACTACTTAAATAAATTTCACTTTTGTTTATTACATATTTGCACTGACTACACCGTCCACATCTAAAAGTGCCTATTCTTTGTCTGTTATTATTTTCTGTAACGTTCTCTAACAAGTTTTTTAAGTTTACTGAGTTGCTATACATAAATCTTATATCACTCGATGGAAGCCCTTTTAGGTCTGTAATATTTATAAACCTTGGCCATTCTTTTTCAATAATTTTCCTAATGTGTGCGGTACTTGCATTAAATTCCAAAACCATGGCATGGTTGAAATCTTTAGTGTGTTGCTTTCTATTGTCAAGTTCTTTGGTGTTGTTTTTATCATTCATGTCCCCTTGAATCGGTTTAAAGTGTGAGTCCCTTTTTAAGCTCACTTCAACATTGTTAGGGAACTTGTAAACTCTTAAGCACTTAGGCACCACTTCTTTTGAAACACAGCATTTTAAATATGCATTCTCAATTTCTAAGTTTCTAAATTTCATCATATACTTTGATAACATATCAAGTTTGTTACTATAAGACTCATTGACCTCATGTAGTTGATTAAAATTGTCACAAAATTTACTTGTAAAGCTAACCTGAAGCCAGTCTCTCAGTCCACAATCTTGGTTGCCAACCACTCATGCATACGAGTATGTGTTCTGTCCTGGTGGTATTACATCACGAGAACCACCTTCTTCATTGTCAGAACCATTAGTTTCTTTTAAAACTGCAGAAGTGTCAGCAAAATACTGTTTGTTGTTTCCAGCATCCATTTTTCATTTTCTGCGATTACGTTGGGTCTGGGAAGGTTTCGCTGTGCCTGTCTCTGTTCTTGCTTCATGCCCCTTCTCCTTAGTAAAGTGGACAAATTCAATTAATGATTGGCTGACAGGCACCATAAGCTCGATCAATTGGGTGAGCTGCTGAACACATTTGCGAAGCTGCCCTGCCTCCTCTTTTAGGTTAGTAAAGCCTCCAAAAACAATAGCTTCCGATTCCCCCCTGCCATACTGCTTGTAATGACACAAAACTCAAACAAAACAGCAGCCTATGGTTAAACTGCAACTACAACCAAAAAAATAAAATGAAAAAGCCATCCAGGGAAAACAAAGCATTCTGTTGTGCTTTTATTCCAACTTGCAGAACAACTCAGTGCAAAACATAAACACAGAAAATCTACACTTTTTTGTCACAGTAGCTGTAACTTCTTCAGATAATAACATTACTTAATCAGTCTTTATTTAAACACATTCATTTCCTGATAAAAACATTCCAACCTATCAGATTTAAACAAAACCATTTGAATGACATTCCCAGTTACCTCATTAAAAATTTAAATCTCCCTCAGCTTACATATATATTTAAATACCAAAAAAAAAGTTTTTTATGGTCTTAAATAAACATTAAAAACTTGTCCCTATTAAAAACTCCATTCCAATGGTACATTGTAAAAAAACTTGAGTTAAAAACATGTTGAATAACATAGTTTAAAAACATAGTTTAAAAATCATAATATATTAGTTTAAAATATGCATTTGCTGTGTAACATTAAGAAGTGTTCGAGCTTCCTCTTGTGGCCAAACATATGCACCACTATTAAATACAATGAAAAGAAAGAAATAGAAAAAGTATTCTAACATTTTTTCTTTTACAATTTATCAGCTCTCATTTTTAACAAGGATTTAATAGAGATGGTCTCATTTAGGCATGGGGGGATCCTGCCTCCAGAGTCAATTGCCACCACATTTCTTTGTATTCAATCCTATCCTCCCAAAGGCCCCCTCTGATATCTTTGTTCACTCCCTCAAGGACAAAAAAGGAGAATTTTGCCTCTCTACATTCCATACTATGTTTGTACATGGCATTGGTTTCTTTCTTATTCTTGATGTCATTTAAATGTTCATAGATCCTTGTTTTTAGTTTTCTTTCTGTCTTTCCAATATAGATGGACCCACAAACCTCACATGTAACCAAATAAACCAGTCCAAAAGATTCACAGTTAAAAAATCCCTTACTTATCAATAATATACCTCTACTACTTAAATAAATTTCACTTTTGTTTATTACATATTTGCACTGACTACACCGTCCACATCTAAATGTGCCTATTCTTTGTCTGTTATTATTTTCTGTAATGTTCTCTAACAAGATTTTTAAGTTTACTGAATTACTATATACAAATCTTATATCACTCGATGGAAGCTCTTTTAGGTCTATAATACTTATAAACCTTGACCATTCTTTTTCAGTAATTTTCCTAATGTGTGGGGTACTCACATTAAATTCCAAAACCATGGCATGGTTGAAATCTTTAGTGTGTTGCTTTCCATTGTCAAGTTCCTTGCTGTTGTTTTTATCATTCGTGTCCCCTAGAATCAGTTTAAAGTGTGAGTCCCTTTTTAAGCTCACTTCTTTCCTCAACTCTTTCAGCATTTCCTCAGGGTAGCCTCTTTCCCCGAACATCTTAATGATGAAATCTACCTTGTTATTGTATTCACATTCCCCTGATGTCATTTGGCTTCCTCTGGCAAATTGCCCTTTCACTATATTTTTCTTACAGTGAAACAGGTGGGCAGTATTAAAGCGTAAAAAAATAATTTGTGTATGTATGGGGACTCACACTTTAAACCGATTCTAGGTAATAGATA
Organism: Protopterus annectens; assembly: GCF_019279795.1. Classification (NCBI taxonomy): domain Eukaryota; kingdom Metazoa; phylum Chordata; order Ceratodontiformes; family Protopteridae; genus Protopterus; species Protopterus annectens. The sequence continues at coordinate 474,416,677 of NC_056735.1, forward strand.
AATAGAACTAGTTTAGATTTTTCAAGAATCAGGAGCAACAGTGAGCCATGAAACCAACTTTCAGCAGATGGTAGGGATTCCTGGGTTATCTTTTGCAGTTGTTACAGATTCTTAGCAGAGCATATTATGATTGAGTCATCTGCATACTGTATGATGGTAGCATAATTACTTGCAGTATGGAGGTTGTTTATAAATATATCAAAACAGAATAGGCCCAGAATAGACCTTTGGGATCACCTACTGTCACAAGTAAAAAGGAAGACATCTGTTCATCATTTCACATTCTGTTGTCTGTCAATGAGATGATTGAGGAGAGAGAGAGAGACGGTGGGCCTAGTCCTCATGAATATAGCCTGTTTAGCAAAAATTGGTGAGATAGTGTATTAAAGGCTTTAAACAGGTCTAAAAATATTGCAAATACAAAGTCACCTTCATTCCTTCTTTGGTTGATGGAGGTGGTGAAGATATGAAGGGCAGAGATATTACTATGATATGGATGAAATCCATGTTGCATTGAGGACAGTTTATTGTTAGAGAAAATGTTAAGTAGTTATATTTGGATGCACTTTTCTAGTACTCTAGAAAGAGGAGACAGAATGGTGATGGGCTGTAAAATTAATTTCCACCTTTATAAAGTGGTAGTATGTAAGATTTTTTTACACAGTTCTGGGACATAGTTTTATCTGATTGAGCAGTTTGGTGTCTGAGGCAAATTTAGTGGATTTTACATTGAGGAGTAGTCTTTTGATAGTGGAGGTAGTTATGGACTGGAAACACATTTTATTAGTGCATAGAGCAGGGACTCAAGGTAAGTATAGCCAGGCTGGTATCCAAACTGCAAAGTAAAATGCAGTTTCCTTTCTCTCTTTCTATACACATAGAGCCCACAGAAAAGCACATTCCTGTCCTGTAATAGGGCTATTTTCTTTTAATTATATTTATTGATTTTATAAGCTTGAAAGATAACAATTCAAGTAGAAACAAATGAGCAATAAAAGGAAAAAGATAAATATTACAAGAGTCCAAAGCAGTAAAAAGTTAATTAAAGCCATCAATATTTTTCTAATAAATCACATAGCTTTTGCCAATATTTTTTCTGATGAGTAATATTGGGTGCTCTTACATTGAAAGTTGAGAGTTCTTTCTTGAAGATGCTTTTAGCTAAAATAATGAAATCATTAAAGTACAAAGCAGTTTTACATTTCTAATTTTTTGTTATTATTTTACTAGCCAGTAAAAAAATCGACCAACGGAGAGGCATCTGTGATCTGGGGACAACTTCTGATACTGGAGAACTGAACAAAATTAGTGAATCAGATATATAACATTTATCAGCCCATAGTGCCTGGGTAAACATTAATTCCTTCCAAAAGGGTATAACCAATTTGCATTCTGATATCATATGAGCTCAATATGTTTGTGCATCACAATTACATCTCCGACATTGAGCTTTCTTTGTTTTATATATTAGTCTAATTTTGTCAGGGGTTAAAAAGGCTCTGTGTATACATTTCCAATTAAAAATTCTCCAATAAAGAGAGGATGTTGTTTTACAACTTGACTTTAAGATGAATTTCTTATTATTTGTTAAAAACTCAGATCCATTTATTTTTGTACAGTAATTCCACAAAGTTGAATTTAAATGAATAAACTCAATTCTTATGATTCTATATATATCGCTGATATGTAAGGTTTATTATGAAAAAAGAATGCACTTAATATTGACCAAAACGTTTAGGATTTTAGGTATTATTTTTTCTTGATAATCCATTATTACATTAAATTTATCATTTGCATATGTCATGCAACTATGAATATTTATCCAATTATCTTTAGTTAACTCATTACATCCGAGTGACACCTCCAAGTGCATCTGCAGTTACCGCCTATTGCTCCTCTAGGCATCAAATATTACTTGTTCATAATTGCATTAATAATTCCAAAACCATGATACATACAAGGTATCAGAATATTTTATCTTGAAGCATACATAATGGCAAACACAACTGTATTAATATTTGAGCTCTGTCAATGAGTATTTGTTAGAACTGTAAAGTGATAACTTCATTTTTAAAGGCTCAGGGCACAACCACTAGAAGTTAAAGGTACACACTCAAAATAGTTGTACTGGTGGGAATGAGTTAAGGAATATTTTGAGAGAAGAAATTCAGTGGTATGTAATTTATTTCCATTTAACAATTGATGCCAAAATAATAAGTTAATTTCCTGAAATTCTAACATCTGCTTTTTATTAAATGTTTCTAAGCAGCCCTTTGTGTTAGGTACAGGAAATAATAGAAAAAGAAATTTGTGTCAATAAATGAATTAAATATATGAAGAACATAATCTACTAATGGAATAGATGATGCTATGGTTTTCATTTATGAAGTAATGTTTTAAGATCCAATAAAATGTATTAATACCAAATAAAGATTGAGGAATTAGGTTATACCTATTATTTTGAATTAAATATTCATGTATGGATTTCCATTCAGACTTATATGAAGAGTTTAACCATAATGCTATTATACAACAAAAAAACAGGCTTAAATAGTGGGAAGTATACTTGCTGTGTTCAATTCAAGTCAGTCACAAAAGGTAACCAAATGTTCCTCAAAAAGAAACGAAGCTGTAACCTACAAACTGCTTTACTTTGCGAATTCTTAATCCAATAAAAAAGAGTCAAAATCACCATAGAGTGTTCATTCGAACCTACTCATCCACTGGGCAATAGCTTGTAGAAAAAACACGCAGCCAGCATGTAAAAATAAATCCAAGCGTCCAGTAGAAACCACGTTTATTAAAATAATTAAAATAATTAAAATAATTGTTTTAATTATTTTAATTATTTTAATTGTTTAATTATTTTAATAATTTTTTTAATGATTTTAATTATTTTAATTATTTTAATTATTTTAATAAACGTGGTTTCTACTGGACGCTTGGATTTATTTTTACATGCTGGCTGCGTGTTTCTTCTACAAGCTATTGCCCAGTGGATGAGTAGGTTCGAATGAACACTCTATGGTGATTTTTACTCTTTTTTATTGGATTAAGAATTCGCAAAGTAAAGCGGTTTGTAGGTTACAGCTTCGTTTCTTTTTGAGGAACATTTGGTTACCTTTTGTGACTGACTTGAACACAGCAAGTATACTTCCCACTATTTAAGCCTGTTTTTTTGTTGTATTTTATAAGTCTTGTTTATTATCAGGCGAACAGAGTGTAGTGAGCATTATTCTTTGTTTTTAAACATAATGCTATTATGTTTATAATAGTGGATTTTGCATAAAGTTCAATATTTGGGAATGCTGTCCCTCCATCTTCCCAGCTTTTAGAATGCCAATCAAAAGCTATTCTCAGCTTATTGGGATACCATAGGAATTTTAGTAGAGTTGTGTTTAATTTGATAATTATTTTTTGTGGGAATGAATACTAATGCCTGTATATATAATAAGATTTTCGGTAGTATAATAATATTTATTAAAGTAAGTCTGTCCTCCACTGTGAAAAAGAATTTGTTCCAGTCCTCTATTAGATGTTTAAAAATATTTATTGGATTTGAATAGTTGATTTGAGTTGTATTTTTTATTGAGGATGTAACATCGATTCCAAGATAATTAATATGAGCATTATTCCAATTGAATTCAGTGAAACTCTTTAGGAAATCACTGAATCTTTTATTGATTAAAATAGTTCTTGTTTTGTTTTTATTAAAGTTTTAACCTGAAATTTTCCCAAAACAATTTAAAGATGAAATTATTTGTGTTTGGGAGGATCCTATGTCGCCATTGGTTATTAGAATATCATCTGTGAATAATTGTATTTTACAGATAAATTCCTCATCAATTAGGAATCTTTTGATTTTAACATTAGATCTAATAAAATTTGCAAAAGGTTCAATAGCTAAAGCAAATAATAAGGGGGATAAAGGTCAACCTTGTTTTTTATCCATTAAATCTTTGAAGGATTTGGACATAAAAAAACAAATTTTACAAATGAGTAAGAATGATTTATAGATTTATAATGAGGTTTATAAATAGTTCAGAAACGTTATACTCTCTAAGTACTTTAAATAAATAAAACCAGCTAATAGAATCAAATGCTGTATCTAAATAAAAAATAATTGTTGTTAGCTCATTTTTTCTTTTTATTAGCTAAATCAATTAATGTATTTAACCTGATTATATTATTATGGACTTTTCTACTTAAATTAAAACCAGTTTGGCTTTCATCAATTATTTTTTTCATTATATGACTCTTTTTGCAAGGATAGACATAAATAGTTTATAATCAGGATTAAGCAAGAATACAGGTCTATAGGAGGAACATAGTTTACTATATTTATCTTTTTTTAAGAATGGGAACAACAAGGGTGCAATGCCAAGATGAAGGAATAGCTAGAGAAGTTTTAATTCTTCAAAATACATGCTGTAAAAGTTTAATAATGTTATCTGGCATACATTTATATAATTCATAGATTAATCCATCAAGTCCTGGAGCCTTATTTGTCTTAATATCTTTAATTTGGTATTTTATTTCTTTTAATAAGATGGGTTTGTTATTTTTTTTTCTATTGTTAATTTTGGTTGTATATTATTTTTCAAAAAGTCACTTGTAATGAAGTCATTATCTAAAGTTGAGGAAGTGTTATTAATATTTTCATAGTGACATCTAAAACTTTCTAATATATCTTTTAAATCAGTAATTTCTCTCCCCGGGATTCATAAAGTTCTGTGCAAGAATAAGACTATTCTTGCACAAAGTGGTTCATGCCTGTTTAGAATAGCAGAGTGCATTGCATATGCATGAGGGAGCGCTGCTATTTAATCTAAACAGACATGAACCAGGAGCAAGCACAGTGGGAGTGTGTCAGCAGTGTCTGCACATGTAACTTCCCCCCTTCACTCAAAAATTGCCATACTGCACTTTGTGACACAGATGAGTGTCAATTTATATAATATTGGAGCCTGGCTCTGATATTATATAGTAAACAAGTGTCAGCGGACACTGAAATGTAAGTAGCTAACATTTCAGTGTCCACGGACACTGAAAAAAAACACAAGCACCTAGAAGGCAGCATCCTTCAAATGCACACCCCCAAATGTATGCACTCTTGACCTACATGTAAGGAAGCAGTAGGGCAAGAGGAAAGCAATACACATTTAAAAAAAAAAATTTCATCCAATAAATCCAAAATTTAAGTGGTGCACAGCTTGTTTGCACGGCACACCACTATGCTTAGCCTAGCTGAAATACTAAAAATGAGAAACAAGAGCTACTGTGATAGAAAATGTCATCAAGCTGCTGTAGTGTAGTGGTACTGCCATGGTATAGCATGTAGAACATGCTCAATTCAAATCCCTCCTCTGCCAAATTATTTAATAAACTTTTAAGGAATTTGAATGATAGATGTCAATCATATGGCTCACATATATCACAGTAGGGGTGGGAATATGTAAAATATAAATGTAAAAAGTAATTTATAAGTTTAGTGAAAAAAAATGATTTAAGCAATGCTTCACTGGTGTAAGCATTGCTTACCTGCTTTCAGCTCTGCTTAGCTGGTGTAAGCATTGCTATGTGGATTTGCATGGAGTTAAGCATAGTTCATCATACTAAAACTGGCCAATCAAGAAAAAGCGTGGGAAAACTGCCCTATGTAAACTGCACTGGTGGGACTACAGCTATAACCATTTGGGATTGCTCACAGCAGGACCAAAATGTCTGACG
>NC_056735.1:474427406-474504906 GCF_019279795.1 Protopterus annectens
CACTGCTGCCCACACACAGGAAGGGTGTCTTCCATACAAGAAAGTTAAAGGGACAATGCCCATATGATGTAGTAATTTATAGTAGTGGGTTGCCATGACAATGGCAATTGGAAGTACTACACAGCTGGCTGCATGTAATTAGCAAGTGGTGAACACTGATTGGTGCAGAGGCTATCACCTGATCATAAGCATCACCTACAAAATCCATGCTGCAACCTATTCAAAGCAGCTTAATCTCTGTAGTGGAGAAAGAGAGAGAGATAGAGAGAGAGAGAAAATTAAAACTAAAAACCAAACCAAAACAAAAGTCTATAAAACAAGGGGCACATAAAGTGTACCTAGAAGAGAGGACAATACTACAACAGGTATGTGAAACATATATGCATGTAATTGAATGTAGTACTTGGTCTGTAATAATGGGATAGATGATGTGGAAATATTTATATGTGCCATCAAGACTTGTTGTTGTAATGATGTCCTGCTGAACAACAACATATATATATATATATATATATATATATATATATATATATATATATATATGTGTGTGTGTGTGTGTGTGTGTGTGTGTGTGTGTGTGTGTGTGTGTATATATATATATATATATATATATATATATATATATATATATACATTTCCCCTACAGTTGAATGACTGTGCTGCATGATATGTTTGAGAAAATATCACACATATCTATACAAGTATATATATATATATATATATATATATATATATATATATATATATATACATATATACAGTAGTAAGTGGATGCGAAATGGACAGTTATGTCTGGTGGGAAATCCATGTTGGGAACACATTGCCCTTGTTTGTGAAGGTGAGATTGGTATGTTGGGGAAGGATAGCATGTATATATGGGGAGGTAGGTTGGGTTGGAAGACAGACAAGGCAGCATACAGGGTGGTATTTGACACATGTGGTGGGTAAACACCTAGGATGGGAAGTGGTGTTTGAAAAGTGGAAGCCCATGAGCCCCCAAATGGAAACAGTGGAACCTGGGTCCCCACCCATGGGGAGTCATAACTGCATCTTCATGGCCCTGAATGTGCCTGATCTGGGGGCTGAGCATTAGGAGCATGCAGACCCTGTAATTGTGTACTGAGGGCCTCAAGGTTGTGTATCACATCCCCCAAGTCTCTGTGGAGCTCCCTATGCATCAGACCTTCAATCTTACTTCAGCTGACAGGATCCTGCCTGTGTGTGCTCCCAGGGGGGAATGAACACCAGTCCCTGAGGTGGTTCCACCTGAAGGTAGTGCAGGATCAGCAGATGATGAGGTCCGTGCATGGGTCCCAGATGTGCTGTGGCCTGGTAACATGGCCAGATGGGGTGGGAGAGGTGGTTCTGCTGGGAAAAGGCTTCCCAAACATGCTATTTTGTCACAGTTCAAGATCATATGTGGGTAGTAATAGTCCACACAATCCAGGATTACTTCAAACAATATGCATAGATATCCCCATTAACACAAAACTCCAGATTTGGAGCAGTCATATAGCAAACAGAACACATGTATATATGGAACCATAGTGGCCCCTACAATGGCATGCAGTTGACAGTGTTAGCAACAGGCCACCAATGATAGTGTTTCAAGATGGAACATGACTAGAACATGACTAGAAACACATTGCACTATTTGTTGTACAATACAATATATGTCCCAACAGTAGGTTTGCTGTAAACATACCCGTTGAGTTGTGTGTTCAGATTATTGTTGCAGATATGGTAGGGTGGAGACAGAGATGTCAATAAACAACTATTATATCCTTGCAGTATGAGGTCCTCAGACCTTTTTCCTCTTTACGTCTTTCAGGCACCATGTCTAGAGAGAGTTTGCCAGTTTATCCCCCCCCCAGGAAAATTATGTCATAATCAACTACCTGGTGCAGCACCATGACATCCTGTTTGGCTGTACAGCCCATGATCTGCAGGAGATGGCTGCCATGGAACAAGCTCATCTACAGTGTAAACGATGTTGGCCTGCCTAACCTCAGTTATGAGCAGGTCTGACATCGGTGCACTGACCTCATCTGCCACACCCGTCAGCGTGCTGCTGCAGTTAGGAGGGACCAACTAGCCACATGGGGGTAATGCCATCCAGCACCTCTGACACATGCTGATGAGCTCCTTGACAGCCTTGGGGCACCTGCCCACCAGCAAAACCAAGACCCAGCTGATAGCATTGTGGAGGTGGGTGCTTCCCACACAATGGATTAGGAGCATGCAGATAAGGCCACAGGGCACATCAGTAGACCACTGTTGCGTATCCATCTACATCTGTAGAGTTTGATCATGCATATGTGAGATAAAATATCGATGCATTGTAGTAATCAACAGATGTGCATAATCTGTAGTATTGTGGGTCTGTACTGTTGATGTACTGAAATGTTGCTTCCACCCTGTACCAATGCCACAGGTGTGGCTACTGACACCACATCTCTCACACAACTATGTAGGTCCCTCTGGTATACCTCTGGGATAGCAGCCTGTAGTTGCTGATTATGGTGTTATTTGTTCAGGTTTGCCAATACACCAGCCATGTTATGACCATGGTATTCGCCATGCACACCTTTAACACACCTACCCATAATGTATGCTGCACATGTTCACTTATAGTTGGTGTTAATTTCACTGCATCACAGTGGTTGCTATGGTGGCATATCTGAAGGGTATGTAAGAGTCCTGCAATATAACTAACAACCTGTCATTGTGTGCACAGAGATGAACATAATGGTGGGACAAATGGCCTACAGTAGGAACATATCTGAAACATCACCCTTATACAGTGCTACAACAGTGTATATACCACTTTTACAATGGCAACTGTTACAGATCTACACAATGGTATATCACAATTCCACATTCCACAACCCTTACAACCTGTAATGTGGTCCTAACATGAGCAATACATGTGTAATATGGAATCCTATGTTAGGACAGGAAATATGGGGAATACATACCTTAACAAACACTGGAAACATATGTGTGCACACACTCCAAATAACATATTGTGGAAGCAGCTTTTTAGGTACTGACAGCATTCACTCTTCATGAGTATGCACCTTCCGTCAAGTACAGGTCCACAACGTCACACCACATTTGCCCATTCACATGCAACACAAGCATCTGTGGCTTGCACACATTTTACAAGCCATGGAATGGATCCCATTCCCAATAGGCAGCATGCAGGTGTGGGACATGTAGCCTTACCTCACCATTGCATATACCATGGAAAACAGTGCAGACAGTCATGTATGTGACGAGGATGTATGGGACGAGATTAATGTAGAAAATAAACAGATGGCCATCCAAGACAGATGATGACACATGTTGCAAACTGGTCATGGAGGCTGCGTAGAAACATGCAGCAGCAACTGAGGGAGTTGCAGGAATGTCTAGCAAGTACTGGCTGTGCAGTACCTGTGTTGACAGTTGCCTGGACTCTGCATAAATGTGGCCTATGAGTTAGGGTAATCAGATGGGACAGTTGTCTCACAGGGAACATCAGCAAGAGCTCTCTACAGGTACCATATGCATAACATCAAAAGTCCCCCAAAGGCATGTGTTGCAATGCATAATGGTGTACAAAGACCAAGTTCAAAACCTACAGACAGTATCAATTAAGATACATGTGCTGCACAAGCAACACTTCACTCCACCTTAGGCCCACCATCCTCATCTGTACCTTGCTGGTGCCAGTGTACACCTGTATGTTTGCTGTTTATTAGCAGGGACTAGGCCGGTACACATGGTGTTCTGAATTTTTGACACTGCAAAAATGACACTCGTGTAGCCCATAGTTTTCAAGCATCTGCAAAAAGGCTGAGGATTTGCACACAGTCAAGATCATGAATTGTGGCAGACATAACCTTGACTCCACAGCAATAGTGAAGGCACTGTGTGACCTCCAAGGGCTGTGCACATGCGTTGACCTTGCAATCTTGTAGAGTCGGGGAACATTTTTAGGGCAGAGTGACCAAATACTGGCAAGTGCAGATGGGCCATGCTAGTATACCCCTTCCAGGAATAGGGACTGCTGTACTACACTTAACAGTTGATGCAACAAACCATCGTGTTAAGGGTGTGCACACTTATGCACCCACATATTGTATGCATCTCAATCAGCATTTGCACAACTAACACATTTGTTTAATACTGCATTTGATTGCAGAGGTCATATGTGGCCCCATGGCATATCACAGAAGAGGGTGCCATGTCATTAAGGGTGTGTACAGTTCTCATAGCCACAGTAAGGTTTGGAGGTTGTCAGTGTAATTGCATTTTATTGGTCATACATGCACCACTGATGATGAGATCTGCAAATCAGACATCAGGCATTCACTATTGACATCTGTCCACATATCATCCCAGGTATGTGTTGGACAAACACATAGGGGTTGTAAGCAGCAGTGCAAACATAACTGACACACACATACACTTTCAGCAATGGCATGTACATCTATGAAAAGACAGACATCAGCTAGCCAACTGGTTATGCATTAGGGCAAATGTTTTGACAGATAGATGTCTGACACTGATAGGTATACCATTACTATATGACAGTAGCCCTCAATGACATGTCCTATATACACAATAGTCTACAGTTACTATCCACATGTCAGATCAATATCTAGTAGCAAATACTTAATGACAGACACCTCCCACACCAAGAACACGATAGTCAGGACTCAGAGTCCATCTTTGCATGCAGGGGTGTTTGGTTCCAGTACTAAAATCTGCAATCTACTCTTACTTGGGAAAGCACTGTCAACAGCAGTAACATAATGATACACTACATGCCAGTATGACTGCATATAACCTGGGATACTACCCATGTATGAAACACATTCAAATGGAAAAGAGTGATGTACAAGCCATATATACTCGTGTGTCCCAGACAGTAGACCCACATCCCTTGCTACTGTAATGACACCACATATATGCATGTTATGTACATGGAATTAAATACACTTATTAAAAATGTCATCACCCTGCTATGTTATCAGTCTGGAATGTGATCTGTGGTTACCAGGGGTGAGCCATGTTTAGCAGGTTTCAGCATTGCTGCAATATAAATGCTAAGCAGATTTGTGCACAGGATAGCGAAGATAAAACAGTTTAAGCACCTATACATGTAACTATATGTTAGCATAGCTTACCATCATGCAAACCCTCACAAACCTGTTTAAAGCTGCTCAAAACTGCTTAATCACTCTGTATCCAACAGTCCTGGTTTTGCCTAGCAACAAAATATGCAGTCCTTGCAGGACCTTGTACACTATAATCAGAGCAGTTAACCACTAAGACATCACAGCTATGAAGACATTTGTTGTTTTTCCAATATATCTGTCAGTACACATACTGAAAAGTAGTGAACAACTGCTTTGACTTCTACAATTGTGTAGTACTGTTTAGTGGACATATTGTTGAATCAGTATGTTGTTATATCTATATAAACACATATCAGAAAAATATGGTGGGATACACCTGGGAAGGTAAATACAACATTCATGTGTCCACATATGGATATATCTATATATATATATAAATATATATATATATATATATATATATATATATATATATATATATATATATATATATATATATATATATATATATATATATATATATCTATATATATATATATATATATATATATATATATATATATATATATATCCATATATATATATATATATATATATATATATATATATATATATATATATATATATATATATATATGTGTGTGTGTGTGTATTTATATACATCTGTATATTGCATTATATAAATGGTCATATATAGATCTATCTGTATATATATACATACATATATATATATATATATATATATATATATATATATATATATATGTATATATATATATATACACACACACACACACACACACATATATGTATATATATATATATATATATATATATATATATATATATATATACATAGGGACAGTCACGGTGGTGCAGCGGTAACGTTGTTGCCTCACAGCAAGAGGTTCTCCCATTCAATTCTCGGCTGGAGTGCAGGGAGTGCCTTCTGTGTGGAGTCTGCATGTCCTCCCCGCGGTTTGGTGGGCGTTCAAAAGACATGTGTAAATGGGCATGCCTTCGCTGAAGGCTGAACATCGAGCTGGCACCTCAGCGTTCGTAAAAATCTACTGCCAATCATTAACGGACCGGAGTGGCAACCCCTAACCGGGAAAAGCCGAAAGACAACAACAGCATATATATATATATATATACATATATATATATATATATGTATATATATGTATGTCTATATAGATATGTATATATATATATATATATATATATATATATATATATATATATATATATATATATATATATATATATACGTATACATATATGTATGACATATGTCCATAGCATGTAGTGGAGTCATACCTCAGCACCAATAGTCACAACCTCTTAGTGCAATGGGATGTCATGTAAGTATTGTAGATATAAATGTAGAATGTTGCTACTGTAACAGGGATTGTCATAACAGAAATGTGTGGGAAGTCACATCTGATATTGACATGTACACTATCAGTTACTGACAGACATCATAAGATCATCATAATGCAGTACCACACAAATCACAGTAATGATCCTGTGGAATACAGTAGAGATATGACCAATAAATTCAGACAGTCTGACACACTCTGGTCAGTCCAGAGGTATACACAGAATCACTTAGTTCAAGAAGTGTGGACCAAGCCTGACAAAGTGGATGTTTACAGTCAAGTAAATGGGGATATCATGAAAATACTGGAATAGATAAGCTCACATATATTATGCATTCACACACTCCTGTCTGCCCTGACACATATAAACTGGAGGAGCAGAGGTCACAAGCCCACATACTACCCACTAGTTAGTGACATACATCTGTACAGCATCCCACTGCTTTATCAGAAATACACAACAGTTATTGTGGCCTGGCAACAGTACATCTGACAAATATCTGGACATAACATCACACTGGGTAAATACACTGAGCTGCTAGGCATGTCACAAAGCATTGTGCAAACTACAGGCAGACTGCCACAACACTGGCCTACATTTCTTATAGGGGAATACACATGTACTTGCAAATATAGCAGGCTCTAAAGGCAAGTAGCAGCATGGAGTAATAGAAACCTGTGTGGAAGTGCATACCCACATCAAGTCAGTACACAGCCACAGACACATATGGTAAGCATACTTAATATTACAGTATATGGACTGTGTGAACAACACCATCCTCATACGTGCCACTCACACACTAACCCTACATATACTGGGCCAATGCACAGTGTATTCTAATGCCTGACTGTGCTATGGGACATGTGTTGATCTTGCCCTACAAACATGTACGCTGATAGGGTACTATACACTGGAGCAGCATGGAACATCAGATAGAACAGGACCAAGAACAATGACATCTACCACAGTCTATACACAGGTCAAGGTACATATTCACAATTCACACTCTGTCAACAATCACCATAAATACATAGACCTCACTACTGTACACACTACAACAGAATGTCCATGTTTTATCCTCAAATATAAGATCTACTATACATAACATGTCTAGCAGTCTGATATCTCACTGGCTTATTATCAGGTATGATGTCAAGTAAGATGTCAGTAAATAATGATGTACTGAACATATGCACCTCTTACTGCATGACATATGCACAAAGGTTGAGAGGGTTGTCGATGGAGACACAAACACAGGGACAATATTGACATGTTTCTGTGATAAACCCATACATTTACTGGTGTAACAGGGTTTGTTGTGACATATGTCTTCTGAGGGATATGAAGTCAGTAACTCACATGGTTGTCACCATGTATTGACAGCAATCCTCAGAGTATGCTACTGCATTTCTAAAGATAGGAAATCTGTGAGTAACACAACACATGTAAGACTCAAAACACTGGCCAGTCTGCAGATAGCCCTACAGATGAGAGTTTCCTCAACCACATAATACTGTCATGACAGATATTAAATCATGTAGAACAGCCATATCCACACAAACCCTGTTTAACCAACATTACTTCAAATGTAGAAGAGCAATACTTACAGTCTATCCTCATGTCTGGAACACCCCCCTCCTGTTTTTTGCCTGTCTCCACAGTGTATGTTGTAAGAGGTATATCCAACTACCCACTGTGATACTGTTTGTCAAACACCCACAAGACGTCCTGCTCACAGTGAAGGAAAAGGGCCAACACCCACATCAAGTGCTTAGTTATAGGAGTGTGTTTCCATGCAATTGGCTATAGGAATTATACCAGAGCTGTTCCACATGCAATTAGCTATTGGGGGAGTGTAATTCATGCACAGGCCATCAGTTGATCATGAGCATCAATTACAAAACTCAAGCTGCTGCCTAAGCAAAGCAGGTGTACTTTTCCACATCAACCAGAGAGGGAGTGAGAGAGACAGACAGAGACAAAGTAAGAAAGGAAGGGAGTAGGAGAGTAAGAGCCAAACATGTTTGTGTATGATCCATGGTTGGAAAGTGGTATCTGGGCATTATGATGGTTGCCTATATTGTGTACTAATCCATACTGTCACATTGTAATTGCACATGGCTGTACACATTTATGGCTGAGAATTGTCGACAACAATCACTACAATGTTTGGAAAATGTTGGCCTTGTAATGTTGACAATGGGACATGTAGCTCCTCAATATAATGATGTGGAAAACCCACACTGCAATGGACCCTGTCATTACACAATCACCCCAACACCCACACAGGTCACTGATAACACACACCACACACACTTAGCAGTACTAAGTTTCAACCCCCTACCTGGCTATGTATTGCTATTACATTGCTATGCAGTCATTGCACGTACCACGGAGCTTACATGTTGGAGAGTTGTCCAAAGGTATCTTTGAAGGTGAGTGACATCAGCAACACTGATAAAGGAGGGATAAGAGAAGTGTAGTACATGTGACTGTCCACAAAAGCAGGTGTCATGGAAGATACAACCACACTCTCTCAGGGAATCACACACATTATCACAGTTGGCAGGGTCAGATTAGAACTCATACCTAACTAGTTTGCAACATTACAGTGTACTGATTTTTAAGAATAAGGGTGATGTGCAGAGCTGTAGTAACTACAGAGAGATTAAACTGATCAGTCACAACATGAAGTTATGGGAAAGAGCAATGGAAGCTAGGTTAAGAAGGGAGGTGATGATTAGTAATCAGCAGTATGGTTTCATGCCAGGGAAGAGCACTACAGATGTGATGTTTACTCTGAGAGTGTTGATGGAGAAGTACAGAGAAGGTCAGAAGGAGTTGCATTGTGTCTTTGTGGATTTAGAGAAAGCATATGACAAGGTGCCTAGAGAGGAGTTGTGGTATTGTATGAGGAAGTCGGGAGTGTCAGAGAAGTATGCAAGAGTGATACAGGATATGTACGAGGGTAGTGTGACAGTGGTGAGGTCTGTGGTGGGAGTGAATGATGCTTTTAAGGTGGAGGTGGGATTACATCAAGGATCAGCTCTGAGCCCTTTCTTATTTGCAATGGTGATGAACAGGTTGACAGACGAGATCAGACAGGAGTCCCCGTGGACTATGATATTTGCAGATAACATTGTGATCTGTAGTGAGAGTAGGGAACAGGTGGAGGAGACCCTGGAGAGGTGGAGATATGCTCTAGAGAGAAGAGGAATGAAGGTCAGCAGGACTAAGACAGAATATATGTGTGTGAATGAGAGGGAGGATAGAGGAATGGTGAGGATGCAGGGAGTAGAGGTGGCAAAGGTGAATGAGTTTAAGTACTTGGGATCAACAGTTCAGAGTAATGGTGAGTGTGGAAGAGAGGTGAAGAACAGAGTACAGGCATAATGGAGTGGGTGGAGAAGAGTGTCAGGAGTGATTTGAGACAGATGAGTACCAGTAAGAGTGAAAGGGAAGGTCTACAAGAGGGTAGTGAGACCAGCTATGTTATACGGTTGGAGACAATGGCAGTGACAAAAAGGCAGGAGTCAGAGCTTGACGTGGCAGAGTTGAAGATGTTAATATTTGCAGTGGGTGTGACGAGGATGGACAGGATTAGGAATAAGTATATTAGAGGGTCAGCCCAGGTTTGAAGGTTTGGAGACAAAGCCAGAGAGGCAAGATTACATTGGTTTGGACATGTGCTGAGGAGGGATGCAGAGTATATTGGGAAAAAAATGCAAAGATAAAGCTGCCAGGTAACAGGAAAAGAGGGAAGGCCTAAGATAAGGTTTATGGATGTGGTGAGAGAGGACATATAGGCGGTTGGTGTGACAGAGCAAGATGCAGAGGACAGGAAGAAATGGAAACAGTTGATCTGCTGTGGTGACCCCTAATGGGTGCAGCCGAAAGAAGAAGACACTATTACATAATTATTGCATGTGCCACAGAGCTTATCAGGCTGATATATGGCCAAAGGGTTATTTCAAGGAGACTGACATTAGCAGGCGTGCTACAGTAGGGCAATGGGAGGTGTAGTGAATGTGAATGGCTTCAAAATCTTTAATCTCCACACACACACACACACACACACACACACACACACACACACACACACACACACACACACAAACTTGCCAGTACTGACATGCATGAGTTAATTTCTTCACACGTGTGTAGTAGTTGACTCTGCCAGAAGGCTGTACAAGGCTAGCCAAAGGGAATACTTTGGCATCAGGCCACATGACAATGGTCTCCAGTGTGTCTCAGGGGTGTAGTCCCTGGATTGTCCCAGACAGGTGGTTATTGTATTCACCATCCACTCATCTGGGTTACTATTGTGGGTGGCCAGTGCTGTGCAATGCTTGCCATGTATGTGATCTATATTCCATAACAAGGACAGTGTCTGGGTTGTGCACATGTCCCATATGCATGTTCTGTGATGTGTTGAAGTGTGCTTGGGGTCTCTGGGGCATGTTGTGTGGACAGATTGTTATCATCTTATGTGGCATTCCTGACCTCATATGGTGAGACCTGGCTATGGAACTGATTTCATGCCTGCACCTACATTGATGGCATGATATAGGTATTCAGTGGAGTTAGTGGCATCTCTCCATACAGAGCATGTGTATAAGCCATGGTATTCCCTTTGTGGGTTACATTTGCAGACTCTACAGTTGTTGCCGGTGTCCAGTGGGGAACATAGCAAAGGACCACTGTAAGGATTTATTTGCCTATTGTAGGGATGGAACAGGGTGCCATGTCTTTTTACTTGCTGGATTACACACAGTGAGAAGATGTTACACATCACAGTACTTTCTGATGTCAGTGGCAGTGTTGAGGTCAACAGCCATCTAGTCCACTGCAATCACACGGTTACTATCTGTGGGTAATATGCAGGGCACTACCAATATAGCAGTTGTTGCCTAGCCAAGTGTGTTTGTGTATGAGACATGGATGGAGAGTGCTCTCTGAGTAATACAAGGGTTGCCCATGTTGTCCACTGATCCATAATGTCACATGTAGGGCTATGGATTGTCTACACCAGCCTCTCTGATGTTTGACATCTGTTGCAGTTGTAAGGTGGACATTGTGACATGTAGTAGGTCCTCAATATAATAATTTAACAAAGCCCACCTCACAATGTATCCTGTCATTACACAATCACAGCAATCTTCACACATGATACTGATGACAAACACACACTTGCTAGTACTGAGATTCAAACCCCCACCTATGTATTGCTACTACAGTGTACTGCATTTATTGCACGTGCCACTGAGCTTACTGGATGGATGTTGTCCCAAGGTACTTCTAAGGTAAGGAACATCACCAGCCCTTGTAAATACTGGCATTGGGTGATGTAGTGGGTGAGAGATCCCAAAAATAATTTTATCCTAATCACACATTTACATTTGCCAGGGATGAGGTTCAAACCTCTATCTAACAACCATTACGGACCATTATGATACACATTTACCACATGCACCACTGACCAGACATGGTATAGGCTTCGCAACAGATATTCGTAAGGTGGATGATATCTGCAGGACTGCTAAAGTCAGGCTCTGAGATGTGTACTGGCTGTAAATGGGGACAAAATCTTTGAGGTACACACATACATATGTACACACACGCACACACACACACACACACACACACACACACACACACACACACACACACACACACACACACACACACACACACACTGCAGCCTACATATTCTTGCACACTCATGCCATTCTGGAGGGGGAGCTTCAGATACTTGCTGATGGGTCTGTTTAAATGGTCCAGCACCTTGGTACTGTGGTGGCTGAGTATCCCATGCTTGTACATCTATCGACATGACAGAATGGCCATATCCTGCTTTGGCCATACCTCTCAGTTGAACAGATTCACACAGGTTACCCAGAGGCAGGGCTCATATATCTGGTCATTTCCCCTTCATATTGTGGTTTACGAGCAGGTTTGTAGCCACCCATTCCTGGGTTTGCAGGCAGGAATCGTATGGGCACACATCAGAATTTCAGACTTCACACATTTCATGGTGTCCATGCTTCTACCCCCCTCTGTTATTCTATACTCTTCCTGACATTATGCAAGCGATATCTGATAAGTATCCCTATAGTTATCACTTCATCCCAGCAGTATTTAGGGGTTGGTCCACAGTTCATGCAGTAGGACATGGTGGAAATGTTACTGGGATTTGTTGACATGGTCTTGCATTTGTGTTCTGTGGACTGTGTTATGTCGTTATTTGGGACTCCATGGGACAACATACATTGGCAGTATGGCAGAGACCCTATAAATGTGCCACGTGTGACAAGGGCTTTATAAGTAAGCAGAATCTAGCAGCACATCAGAGTGTTCACATCAACCAGAAAAGAGATAATGACCAGAAACCCTATAAATGTTTCATATGTGACAAGGGTTTT
Source organism: Protopterus annectens (assembly GCF_019279795.1). Classification (NCBI taxonomy): domain Eukaryota; kingdom Metazoa; phylum Chordata; order Ceratodontiformes; family Protopteridae; genus Protopterus; species Protopterus annectens. Next base: position 474,440,341 of record NC_056735.1, read on the forward strand.
ACAAGTAAGCACAATATGACACTACATCAGCGTGTTCATACCAGGCAGTAGGATTGATCATTGAAATTGCCACACCAAATGACTATAGTGTCCTGCATGCAGAGAGCAACACAAAGTCATACAATACTTGGATCTACAGGAAGAAATGAGGGCCATGTGGAAGAAAGATACCCAGACAGTTCCAATAGTAGTAGCAGCAATGGGTCTTATAAATAAGAATTTGCAATCATATTTAGATATGTTACCAATTCATGTAACACCGTACGAATTGCAGAAGGAGTCATTACTGGGCACATTACGGGTGCTGTGAAGAGCACTTTTGGCTGACAGAGAGTGAAATAATGCTAATTTCATGAACTTTAATCATACTTTGACTTAGGAATGGGGTGCATTCCCGTCATGGTATTAGAAACCCAAAAGACTTGGAGAAATTAAAAATGACAGTACGGGTGAGACACAGGCCTTTGACAGAGGACTGTAGGGCATTTGGTAGTGATGCAGGCCATCTGTAGCAGGACAGTGCATTCTGTCACTCCTAAAGTTCCAGTCTGCAAGCCACTGCATTCCCCTGGAGTGACAGGGTAGGTGTGCAAGATGTTAATGGCAATAGTTTCTGTCCTTATTAATCCATTGGTGTGGATGCTGGCAGGGTGCTGCTTAGAGCTAGGGACACACCTGCATGGGACACCTCTTCAGCATGCTGTATTCTGTGGGTATTCCCATACAGAAGTGGGGGTCATATTATACTCATTCCCAACAGCAGGGATATGACCTGTGATGAACCTGCAGCTGATGGTGGGGTGAGCTGAGTGCATGTGTGCTATGGAAGCTTCTTGCAGCTGACTCACAGATGTACATGGGGCATTCCCCTTATGCTGGCTTGTGCGGCCACATCAGTGGTTTCTCAGTACTTCATAACTGTGCCTTTTGTGATCTGCCAGTGTTTGGCCAGACTACATCAGTATTCCATACTATACAGGCAACTAATGTGCTGCTAACCTGTATGTACAATTCCAAAGGTGTGTCCATTTGACAGCAACATTTTATACACTCTCTGTCTAGGGTACTTCCACCTGTGTACTGTGTGTATGTCTGGGCCCACATTCATGCCAAGTCCATCTTTCAGATGGTGGCAGATATTACATCTGAGCAATTAGTATGGATTAGTGCTGGATTGGGTATTGCTCTGATGCATTTTGTTTGGCACTGCAGTTGTCAGAACTTCGCCCTGTCATCAACAGTACTGGCCATAGGCCACCAAGACACAACCCCTCCATGCCTACATGCTGACCACTTCCACACAATATACAACACAACAACAACCTAACACACAGAGCCCTGCATAATGTACACATGCAACAACCTATCCTGCTAATTTGGCCAGCTCAGGTAATCTGTGCTCCACTGTTATTATAACCACACGTACATGTTACTACATTTCTATGTAGGATTGTGGTGGGGGCACACCTCACAACTGTAAACATTTGCTATGACTGCACTGGTATTTCAGGTACTCTGTTGGCTTCCATTTCATTCTGTATTCTGACCTATCATGCAGACTAGAGGCATATCAGTGTAGTACAGATCTTAGGTTTTATTGACCTACATTTCGGTTTCAGACGTCTTACCCTTCAGAACTAACATCCAATTGCTTGACCTGTTGTAGTCTGTCTGTGTAGGTCTGGAGGGGGTCTGCTCTCCATTGCCATCAATCAGAGACCTTAGCACAGCCTTTCTTTGTGGTCATCTACACCTGTCCTGCTGACTGAGACTGCTGTTGGGTATGTGACCCTCACTGACATGCCTGTGTGTGTCCCATGGACACACACTTGGCCTACCATATATCCTGCAGTGGGATTTGTCACCTTGTCTAGTATTGCTTACTATGTTGACACCAGTATTTGTTATGGATTTCATGCTGCCCATATAGGTGTCTACTATCTGCTGCCATCCCATTCAGCCACCCGATTCCCTTGCATGCTCACATCCGTACCATAGATACAAGTAGCAGAGCATACTACTCCATTCAGCAATTAATAGGGAGAGTGACTTACCTTGTGGCTGTGACAGCACTGAGGATGGTGATGGAGGGCTGACTATGTCGGATGCACATAGTACACTCCCTATACATGGTTAAGCACAGGTAGTGTCATGTTTGGCATCCCTTTTACTGTATGTGCAAGTCAGAGAGAGGTGTCATTCCCTGGGTTCCTACCATGTCAGTGTATGTGCTATGCGTTGCCTATTTGCCAAAGCCTGGGCATACTGGGCATGCCTCTTACTGCCTACAGGGGCAGGCTCAGGTTGTTCCTCCTCTGAGTCAGTCTGGGCCTGTGCTGGTCTTGGCAATGATGGGGGCTGTGTGGCCCTACCCCGTGCTGTTCCTGCTGCAGCTGTTTCTCCAGGATCATATTATATAGCATGGCACATACAATGAAAATCTGGATACATGTAGCTGGAGAGTACCACAAGGCTCCACAGGATATGTCCAGGCACCAGAATCATGACTTGAGCATCCCAAACACATGCTCTATTATCATTCTAGTTTGTGCTTGTACCTCATTATAGAGTTCTTGTTTGTGTGTGTGTGTGTGTGTGTGTGTGTGTGTGTGTGTGTGTGTGTGTGTGTGTGCATTTCTGATGGGTGTCATCAGCCATGGCTCCAGTGCATAACTAGCATCCTCCACTAGGTGACCATATGGGATATCCCCACTGGCAAATCTCTGGTATAGCTGCATCATATTCCAGATGTGGGAGTCATGATAGTTTCCAGGGCTGCCAGCACACACATTCATTATAATGCCCTGGGCATTGCACATGACCTGGCAATTGATGGAGGGGAAGCCCTTGTGATTTATGTAGACCCTACCCAGCTCGCCGGGTGGTGCTTTGATGTGTATGTGTGTGCAGTCTATAGCACCCACTACCTCAGGGTATTCTGCTATTTGGTGGAAGAGATGCATATTGCTGGTCAATGCCTCACGGGTGTTGTGGAAATATATGTACTCACCGGCAAGTGCTGACATGGCATCCAGTAACTGGTGGAGCACCCTGGATGCTGATCCCTGTCAAATCCCCATGATATCCCCAGATGGCCTTTGGAGGGCACCTGTGGCTATTATTCTTAAGCCTACACATGCCTTGGTATCCACTGGGATGGGTTCCCCTTTGTTGGTTCCATGTGTGAGGCATGGCCGCACAGCTCAACAGTTTGCTGTAGGACGTCCCTGTCCACCCTATAGCACTCCACTATCGCCAGCTCATGAAGCCCATGGTAGGTTACCATGGGTCTGTACACTCTTCTCCTTCTCCTCACTGTGGTTTGGTCATCAGCATTCTCATCCTCATCACCCTCAGCTTCTTCCACATATTGATTTATGAGAGTGAAAGCAGTCCCTATCATTTTGTTGCTTTTGTTAGGTAAAATTTCCCCATTTGTGTACACAGGTGGTGTAGAGTTTGTGGGAAAAACTGAGTGAAAGGTGTTTGCATAGTTTAGAGTAGTCTGCTGGACTGGGCTACTGCCTGTGTAATTGGCTGATTCTGATACATTTTACGTGCTAGCTATGCTAGTTTTCTTTGAATACCTTCCTACTGCTGTTTTCCCTTCCCATTGCCTTCCTATTTAACCCCAGAGGCGCGCCACACAAACCCAGTGCTAAGATGTGAATGGAGATGCTATTTACTGGTTTATTTATTTATTTATTTATTTATCTATTTTTGTTTAAAACCCGGTGAGTGGCACGCACACCTGTTTAGGCAATGTAAACACTGCTAGGCAGCCTCAGACACACCAACTTCCTTAGCTGTGCTTAGGAAAGGGCAAACACAGGCCACTGTGTTCCAATAAGCTTACAGCATGCATGATGCACCCCCTTATGAAGGGGTTTATATTATATTATCGAAAGTTGAATTCAGTGAATGCTCACATGAGCGAAAATGCTGGAAATCAAACTTCTTATTGTGGGGGGCTGTGCCCCCCACATCCCCCGCTAACTATATATTCCAACTCCGAGATCGCACTACAGTGAAGAAAGGGCAAATATCCCACTCCTCACTGTACCACGACCCCACAAACACCCTTTTTTTATTTCCAGCATTTTCGCTCATGTGAGCGTTCTCTGAATTAAACTTTTGATAATATAATATAGACCCCTTATGAAGTCATCTAGCTCTTAGGCTTACACCATGGTATTACGGCACCTACACTGTTGGGTGCAAGCTAGCACTGAGAGGAAATCTTTGATTCAGTATCATTCCCCTCATTTGCATAGAACTGACTGCTAATGCATGGTTAAAAAAACGACACTCATCCTTCCCCCTTAGCAACCACTATTCCATGGTCTTGTTGCGTTATGCATACCATTGACTATTATGCCAAAATGAAGATTTTGGTTTAAAAGCTGATTTTCAGCTTTTGTTATTATTTTTGGGCTGATCCCATTTGCTGCCCTATGCTTAAATGCTTAAACAGCAGAAATCGACCAAAACAAAAAAAAAGTAATTTTTTTATAATTTTGAAACTAGTTTTCATGCCTATGGCCATATATTTGGCCTTTGGCATGCTTAACCCTTATAATACATGCTTTTTTATGAGCTGTCATGCCTCTGTTTTGTAGTTTGCAGAAATGTATTCAGTTTCTGGGTGAATACATTTCTGCAGTCTACACTATTCCTGCATGGATGCCTGCCCGCTTCCTGCATCACTAATTCACCTCATTTGCATGTTTTTCACCAGTGAATGAGGTAATTAGCATACAGAGGTTGTGTCTGTGCAGGAATAGTGCAGGAGCACTTGTGCACATCCCGGGAACTCATTCCTGGATCGCACGTCAGCCATACTGCCTGCAGCAGCTCTTGCACTACTCCTGCCTGCAGTGCAGAGCTTGCTGAATCCTAGGGTCTATCTTTCCCTCTTTTGTTTACTTTTATTTCTTTAATACAGTTGGTATTTTTTTTCTTAGACCTTATAGCTAGTTTATGTAGGCTTTTGGGACTGACTGAATTAGAGCAAAATTTTCCATTTTTCTAATTGTATTGAAGTTAGATGTTTCATTGTATCAAGATATTTTTGGTTTACTGATTTTAATTCAAGATTAGTATTTGTATCATTTGGTTTCATGTTTACTTTTAAATTATCTATTTTAAGTTATAGAGTTTTTAAGTCTTTTAATTCTTTATTCCATTATTTTCTTTGGTTAAGATACCATTTTTTTTTATTTTTCCATATAGATAAGATAGTTTTATATTTTATTTATTAGTAGTATCTGCATCTGATACTACACAATTAAAATCTCCTGCTATAATTAGTTCACCTTTAATATATATAATAATAGTATCTAGTAACTTTTTAAAAAAATTTGCACCAATTCCAGGGATCCAGTATGTGTTTACTAATGTGTTAGTATTGTTTATTAATTTCTATACTTATCAGTGTCTTCATACCATCTTTATCAGTGTATGTATGTATTACTTTAGGTTCAGGTATAGAACATCTAAAAGGATCATTGTGCCTCTCCTTTTTAACTTAAAATATGAACCAGCTAGTATGTTGTAATCTTTGAATAGAATTCTATGCATGTCTTCTTTGATTAGATGGGTTTCTTGCAAAAATATTATATGAGCTTTGTTTACATTCAGATATTTATTTAAAGTGCTTCTTTTCAATGAATTGTTTAAGCCATTAATATTTAATGATAAGCAATTAAATGTAGATGTATAAGAAGAAAAAAAGGCTTTGAATATAGAAGTCAAAGGCTTATTACTTAGTGAATATAGTGAACAACAGTGAAACATTACTGTGGATAATAAGGATGACAGTAACATTAAACTTTTATATTTGAAACAGTTGAAACCATTAGTCATGGAATATAACATTCCTGGTTGGATGAATAAATCATACAAACCACTTGCCAACCTAACCATATCAACATAATAAACAAAATCTGAATTAAGCATATGCTGTTGTTTCTAAAAGGAAATAATGAGATTTATGAATGAAAAAGATTCACCCTTATAGACAAATAAACCTTATCTTAAATCTCTCTCTCTCTCACTCTGTATGTATATATATATATATATATATATATATATATATATATATATATATATATATATATATATATATATATATATATATATATATATATATATATATATATATAAAATTAACTATATTATAATAGTTATGACAGATATTAAATGGATAAAGGAACTGTTCAATCTAAACTAGATATCAAAGTCACAAATTATTTACTTTTGTGTTTTGTAAATGCTATGCATTGAACAGATTCTTGATTTGCTATACATTATTTCCTTTTGTTATATTCAAATATATTAGTAGACAAGAAAATAAAACATGAAGGGACAATATGTGGTGGGAGATAAATGCATCCACAGTCTACCTATAAACTGTTTTGTGTACAATTTGATTTGGATATATGTACTCGATGTCTTATTGGAAAAATTGACATCAGTATAATATTAACTGTAATAATACTTTAATGTGGGAAAGTGTAGAAATTACACTTCTTTTAAAATTAAATGTGCAAACCTATTTTATTTAATTATAAGGATGGGTAAGAATGAATCTTAAATGTTTAATGTCATGATATAATAATTATACTATCTTGTTGGGTTAAATATTTACTTTAATTGTAAGTTGTAGTATGAGTCTAGGTACCCAGGCCCTCACCAACAGGACAAGACACCCCCAGAAGGAGCCCCAAGACACCCCCAAGTCCTTAGGATCAAGGGACATCCACTAAAACAAATCTTTCACATCTTCCAGAGCTCCTGAGGTATAATATTTTGTGTCCAGCTGAAGTTGACATTAGTTCATGGTTATTGAGTTCCCAAGAGTTTTTGTAGATCTTGTTCAGATTAATTCATCTCCAACTGTTTAGGAGACCATCAATCATGTTTATTTGTTCAGCTTCATCTCTGTAGTGAGCAGTACGTAAAGAAATCTGGATTATTTTCTTCTGCCACTCAAAGGGATGTTTGTATCCTTGTTTATATAGTTTCTCTGTTGGTGTCTCAGTTAACATCCCCAAGACCCACCGACCAAGGAGTGACCCAAGGCCCTCCAAGAACATTCACCCAGCCAGCGTACATCCAAGCACTGTCACCCTTATCATAAAGATCTCTATTCTACTCATATCTCATGGAATTAATGGTATGAAAATTCTGTGATTGGAAGATTTCAATATCTCTATTATTTGAGACTTCATATAAAATAAAGAGATTTGTAGCATAAAATTGATACCAAACATTCAATATAGGTGATGTATTTAATATTATGTGCATATATGTAAGAGGGTATCAAGTTATTTTCTGTTTGTATGAGTTTATCAAGCTGTAAGGTAACATTTCAAAATATAGTTTAATGATTATTAAATACATATCAGGTTGAGGTAAATAATTTCTAGACAATGAGTACATTCATTGCCCACCAGAATAACATATCTATCTGCTTGTAATTCGATTGTTGTATATACTGATCTTTAAGGATAGATGCAATTCTATTTTATTTTATATTTCAAATAAACATCTTGTATGAACCATGAATATAAAATTTACTTCTGATTTATAAAGATTTGAGAAAGTATTAATTAGCATAGATTATAGATTACATCTTGCACTGTTTGATTGCTTTCTGAATTTTTTAAGATGCATGAAATCAATATAGATTTTAAATATGTGCTTCTCGTATTCATATTCATAGACTAATACTCTTACACTCACCCATATATGTATTTATATAAGTTCTTATATTCATAGGTGGCCACTGGGATAATAACCTCGAGGGCCCCCTCCCCATCTCAACTATATAACTTGAAAATCAAACGTGTTCCAATATGTTTGACCAACGTAATATAGAAATAGCAATTTTTGCAAGCAGAAAATTGACTTTTGATTTAATAGTCAGTGGCTTACAATTATTAACATTCTCCATGAGCAATTATAGAATAAGAACAGGACTATCTCAACTGCATAAAATTATGATGTTAATTCAGTATAATCTCATTACTGGCTTTCTTTTATACAGCTGTATCCGATGCAATACTACATAAAGTTAGGACATGTCTTTGATTTAACTTAATAAGTTTTGCCAGTGTCTTAAGTAAATTAGAATTACCCCATGTGAGAATCAAACCATGTACCTTGTGTCTGTAAGGTAAACCCCCAACCATCATATCAGCCTTCCATAATGTCCCAGCAATGTTGTTTAGGCAGAAATGATAAATACATGGATTGTAGGTCAGAGTTAAGAGGTAATTTATTAGCAATTACTTCCTACTTAGTCAGGAGGGGAGATTCAAGTCTTACTAACCATACCCTACTGCTTGCTTCTCATAAGCACAGTTTGCAAACAGTATAATCTTTGCCATATCTGTAAATATGTATATATTACTCTGATCTATGTACTCTCTGCACTGTCATGATTTTTAAACTGTTGACTTGTGTCAATGTCAAACCACAATGTCTGATAGCATTTTGTGCCTTCCTAAATTTTTATGATTGCAAAAACTTCCAAGTGTAACTTTGAAAAGACAGTTTTAACAATATTATGTTATGTATTTGCTTATGTGTCTAAGTAATAGTTTTTAACTGTTGTATCACTTCATAAATTCTAAAATTATGTTGCTTGGTTTCTTTTGCAACTGTCTGGCTTTGTTTCAAATGGGATATTTATAAATCAGTCTGCTGCCCTGGTCAATAAATATAAATGAGTCCATAAATAAATAAAATAACATAAAATTAATAAAAATCTTAGTTTTGAACCACTGAAGAGATTATCAGTGTCTTAGAGAAGTATATCTAGGTAATAGTGATGAAACAGATAATAAAGACTGCAGATGTTAAATAAGGATGGCAGCTGTGTGACTGCATGGGTGTGGCTGGAAGTGGGGGGGCATGAAACAATAGGTACATTTTTAAATGTCTGTATTTCATGATGTACAAAATGGTAATTGATAAAGAAAGGTTTTTATTGATGAACATTAACCTCCAAGATGCTCAGTAGTAAGCCCCGCCCAACACCCAGAATAACAGGGATGTCACCGATCAGCAACTGATAATTATTTATTCAGCCTATGATCAATATGAACATTCAGTGTATGCAGAAGTTGTAAATTCAGCAAGGGAACTAAGCTCTGAAATACTGAAATACAAATATATGTAATATATTTTATATATATATATATATATATATATATTATATATGTGGCAAAATCACACCCTCAAACATCACACTAGTCAACCTGTGCCTTTTCAAGTTAATAATTATGCAGCAGTCACCAGAAAAGCAATTGAACCCATTCAAAATAACAGAAATCAAAGCAACGGCCCACAGCTGCCACACCCCCACATGCCCACAACATACAAACCAAGGCCTGCCCTCCCCTTGCCCGACAGTATGCTGTGCTTCTTCACAAATGCATTTATTGATTAAATTACATCCTGTAGAAATGTCAAGAAATCCCCTAAGGATAGGTGTGCTGAGACAAAGAGTGTGCTTAGAAAAGCTTGAGACCTCGCAGATAGCCAGTGGCCAGACTCTCAGCAAACAGCAGCCCACAACAGAATAGCCCAATGAGCATGCCTGAAGGAATGCCCAAACCAAACACTTCATGAGCTTGTAGTGGTAGTGTTGAAACAAAACAAAAGCAAAATCTCCTACAAAAATAGGTTGACCAGTAACACAGAAAGAAGTGAAAATGTCCCCCAGGTCAAGGTCTTTCATCTGAGATAATGCCCCCATGTACACCAGTCTGGCTCTACACAAAGTCCTCTGTCATTTCTGACTGATCCCCGTCACATCCTTCATGACACAAAATGACAATGGTAGCTACACGTGGAATCCCCATATTCTACAAAGCAAAACAATTGGACGCATCAGTGATTCCACATGTAAGGTCAACATAATGTCTTAAACCTTGGCAGTAGCTGCCACATCAAAAGCTATGGCAAGTAGCATGTAGAGACAGGATACACGATCCTACCTCAACTGATCTCTTCAGTACTTCTGTGCAGCACATCACTCACAGTTCACTACAGCCTGCTAGCTGCAACAATATCATACCAATCATGGTAAACCAACCACAGACATCAATGAAAACTATCTATGAGTCACCTAGACAAAGGTCAAACACTTCATACATTAAAAACACACTCTCAGCAAATCACACCTGCTGAACAACAAAGAACGGACTCCAATCCATGCACTGCAGACACATGGGAGCCTAGCAGCCACAAACTGACAATATAACCCCTGCCCCTTCAAACTAACTCAACTGCATCTCCACAACATCCCCAGTGTCCAAAAAAATCCATAAATAAAAAAGTGAAGGCACCTTGGGAAGAACCAAACAGTGGAGTAGACATGATTGGATCAAATGTGTTACAAACCATACCTTGGAGATGAGTGGCAATTCATTCTTGTTTAAATATGTATGTGTGTGTCCGGTATCCTGTGCACTCATTCAGTATATAATGACTATGTTAGCAAGTGAATGAGGTTTAGTATTACTTCTTCTCATGCAGTAATAAAACAGCATATTTTTCTTTTCTTTTATATAAAAATGGAAAATGTATTACTCCATTGACTGTGTGTAGCACCCCTGAATAGCATACAAATGTGTGTGGTCACATGATTACTCATGGTCTCCATGAAAGATTTCCTGCAAAGACTGTGAAGAAGTTGATTGGGGAAAACTAATCGCAATGTGAAGCAATGGCTGTGCAACTCAGAGCAGCTGAACTATAGGTTTAATAGTTCACTAATGCAGATCATTCCTTGAATTTTAAACATTAGAGTACCCAGAGAAACCTTGCTGTACTGCAACGTTTCTAGCTAGTGTCTTAGATTAAAACAAAAGATACTTTCACACAGTCATAAGATCCTGCTTAAAGCTATAAACTATGTGAATTTATTAAAGCATGGCCAAGCCGCATGTATCTAAGATTGTCTGTGTCTTGACATGACAGGGTCCAAGTTCATATAACCAGCAAACACTCTGCTGGTGCACATTAAAGCTGTTATTAAGGAGCTCGAGTCGGAGTCATATTTCATGACTAAAACTTGTTTTCTTGGGTGGGGAAATGATAAGAAAAGAACCAAAAAAGATTTTACCTTGATATAATGGCTCATACTCACTAGTTTGATTTAAAATAAAAATGGGCATTTAATAAAAGGGAGTAACACCTAAATTAACATACTAGATTACCAGGTGTTGTTGTTGCTGTTGTCTTTCGGATTTTCCTGGTTAGGGGTCACCACAGCAGAACTCCAGTCCGCTAATGATTGGCAGTAGATTTTTACAAATGCTGAGGTGCCAGCTCGATGTTCAACCTCCACAAAGGTATGCCCATTTACGCATGTCTTTCGAATGCCCACCCAACCACGGGGAGGACATGCAGACTCCACACAGAAGGCACTCCCTGCACTCCAGCCAAGAATCGAATAGGAGAATCTCTTGCTGTGAGGCAACAATGCTACTGCTGCACCACCGCGGCCACAACATACTAGGTTACCAGTATAAATGAGTAAATACCAGGTTGAGGTATATAATGGATTTTAAAACAATGTTTATGACTATCACGAGTTCTTTAAATGTATACAGACTTAACACATTTCACTTTAGAGTAATAGGTGTCAGATGATGTACATAAGAGGGGTAGTCAGCATGAAAAGGAAATAAGGAAACTATTGAGTTTGAATTAAGAAAAACAATGCTAAGTGAAAATATTCATTGTTTCCATTATCAATCTATACACAACAAACATTCAGCTCAAACATAATGTAACCAGTCTAACCAGAAATGTAATTATCTAAGTAAGACCTATGTCAATGTTAGCTTTAGATTGTGACTTCTTAACTGCATATTTATGTAAAAAATGTAATAGTATTGAATATATATATATATATATATATATATATATATATATATATATATATACATATATATATATATATATATATATACACACACACACACACACACACACACACACACACACACACACATAAGATCATGACTGCAGTCTAATAGTGATTACTTTTTCAGCACGTATGTTGCTATTGTATTTGTATATGCATTTGTGTATATATTTAAAAGATTAGAATTGTCGTCTGATACCATATGTTATGTATATTTCCCCCCTTTCTTTTTTACCAACATATATTTTATAAAAGGAGTTAAAATGGGAAATAAGTAAAGGACACCATGACAATAAAAGAAGACTTTTACCTTATAAGGTGACAGTACTGTAATGTCCTGTTTTGGTTGCTTGTCAAATGACATCATATTAGATAAGACAAACAGAATAATATAAAATAAAGTTTTACTTCTCTTTCATCTTTTTAGTATTTTTGTCCTTTGTTGTCTAATTGTTTTTTTAAATGCATTTCTCTTTAAAGGTGTGCTTGCCCAGTCGATATCTTCTATTTTGTCCAATATTTTATTTTTTTAGTGTATTCCATGGCTTCTTCTAGGGTGTTGAAAATTCTCTGACCATCTGAAAGATGATCCTTAATTTAGCAAGAAAAATAAGTTGAGCTTTAATGTCCATTTTCTTTAGACTTTTGATGAAAGGTAGAGCTTTGTTTCTTCTAGACATAACTAATGAAGTGTAGTCATTGTCAAACCTTATGACCTTATCTTTTAGCTTAATTGGTGTGTTAGCCCAAGCTTTCTTTAAAATTAAGTCATTGTCTTGACTGGACAGAAGTTTAACAATAATGGATCTACACACTGGAGGGTTTTTCTTTAAAGAAGATGAGGAAAGGGACCTGTGAGCCCTTTCAATATCAAACAAAAGAGCTTCTGGCAAGTTAAGAGCTTTAGGCAACCGGTTGTTTAAGAAAAGTATCAAATTGTCCCCTTCTTTCTCTGGGGTTCCATAGATCCTGATGTTATTTCTATGGGACCTGCTTTCTAAATCTTCTATCTTCTCTAGTAACAAAGTGTTTTGCTTTAGCAAAAATTCTATATGGCTTTCGGTTTCTGTCAGTCTTCCATTTACATCTGCCACTGCATCTTCAACTGAAAAACTCTGAGTAGATTGCTGTTTTAACACTTTATTGAGAAAGTCCATTTGTTTTTTGCAGTCTTCTTTTATAAAATCAATTTTTTTGTTTCCAGCTTGTACAGTTTTATAGAAAGTTCCTGGATACTCCCAATAATATACTGTAGTTCCTTTTTTTATGGAATTTTCTTGAGAGTTCACTTTTGAGTGATTCATGATAAATAAACAGTCAAAAAGTACTCTGACAGGAAACATTTAAATGCTGCTTCCAAATTTATTTTTTTTTTCTTTCAGAAAGGTATCTATACTGGTTTAAGAATATAATTCTATTAAAAAATCAATATTCTGTAGAGAAAAAAATAATAAAATCCTGTAGAGAAAAATAACAAGAAGCAGAGCAAAAGCGTTGTGTTGCTATCAGGCCACCACCTTAGCCATGCCCCCTGCAATAGGGATATTTATAACTGCACTCACCCCTACAGCACATGTCATAAGAAAACAATTATCCAACTCTTTAAAGGACTTGAGGGAAATGTAGTCAACACAAATCAGTTTCAAACTACAAACGTAAAATACAGCTTCCTCTCTCTCTTTCCACTTCTGCAGATCCCACACAAAGGCATAGTCCTGTCCTGTAATAGGGCTATGTTAACTGCTCCAACATCTATAACATCTGTACACAGGGGAACCACAAATCCTGAGCCAATAAAAGGACACTAGAGAAATTCAGCCAACACAAGAGCAGCTTCGAACTACAAAACGTAAAATGCAGTTTTCTCTCTCTGTCTCTCTCCTTCCACTCATCCAAAGATCACAAAAAGCACAGTCCTGTCCTGCACTTGGTCTGTCCATAACTGCTCCCACCCCTACAGTGCCTACGCATGGAAAACCACAAATCCTCAGCCTTTAAATAGTTTTAGAGAAATGTAGTCAAAGCAGTTTCAGACTACAAAAGTAAAATGCAGTTGTCTCTTTCAACATGCATAGAGACAAAGAAAAATTCAGTCCTGTCCTATAATAGGGCTATTTGTAATTGATCACACCTCTGCAGCACCTATATACAGGAGAACCACAAATCCCCAGTCCTTAAAAGAGCTCAAGGGAAATGTAGTCACAGAGCAGTTTTAAACAAAAGTAAAAATGCAGGCTTCCCTCTGTCTTTCCACACATATAGAGCCCAAGGAAATGCATAGTTCTGTCCTGTAGTAGGGCTATTTATAACTGCATCCACCCCTACAGAACCTACGCATAGGAGAACTGATGGCATTGAAGGTGGATTCATTTGTTATTGTTTGCCAATCAATGTTGAAATCAACTAGTAATCATATGTTGGCATAATTTTGAAATAAAACTAAAAATTTATAAAAGACTCACTTCAGAATTCTTATTTCATAAGAATTAAGTAACATTTGATAAATTTTCAGTATTTTAACACTCACATATTTTATCACTGAAAGCGATCGCCATTGATCAGTTTGAAGAATAATTTTTTTCAACAATGTAAAAAATAAGTTAAATCTCTATATTAATTGTATCCCACAATATATTCTTTTCATATGCCAAAATAAGTATACGTTTTATTACACCAGCATGATGAACATGGGGCAATTACAGGAATCTCATCAAAGGTTCCTAAACTTTTAATTTTCAAAAAATAAGGGATTATCTTGTAAAAATGCCCACACCCTCATCAAAATATTACGTTCACAATTTCTTTTACCTAAGCCTTAATTGTAAACTTCAATCAGATGATAAATTAAAAATTTACTAAAATATGCTGAATTTTATTTTTAATTATATACCTTTAAATTCTTCCTTGTTGAATGCTATAATGGCTTCATATTGTAGATCTACATAGACTGTAACTATGTAAATCTTAACAGTCAAAGTGTAGGTACAAATAGCCAGAAATTGTACACCTCATGATTATCTAGATATTCCCCTAGATGAAGATTATTCCCACAAGTAAACTTCATGACACAGAGCAATAGTCTCAACTCTGCCACAGGTGACCTGAGTTTGATTAGCAGCTCATGTGCCTATACAAACTGGCAAAGGAGGATGAACAAAAGTAGCCATTGCCAAGTCACCTATCCCAGGAGAAGGAGGCAGCTTTTGCCACAAGAGTAACACATAGTGGGAAAACTAGGTGCTTCCCAGTTGAGTCTTCTCACAGACTGTCATCATGCACTAAAGCAATAAGAAGCAGAGGGGAACCAGGCATTGAGAGGCATCTTGGGACAGAGAACTTGTGGCCTTGATGGGCTGGCAGAAAGGGGGTGCATGGGTGGTGTAGCCCCCCCTACCTAGTTTGGGTGTATATTGTCTTCAGGAAAGTGTTAGTCATTAGTGTTGTAAGTGTACATGTCTATAGTTTAAAATGTAGTGTTTTGAAGCTGTCAGTGAAATTTAATATAAAATCAAACTAGGTGGGGAGGGTTGTGCCCCCCACATCCCCCTAACTATTTATACTAACTCCATGATCGTACTACAGTGGGGAAAAGGGCATATAGCTATTAGTTGCCTCACAGCACTCTAAACAGAGCCAGTACTTCATTTTAGTGTAATGATATTAGGTGAAATGAGTTTTCAGTAATTTGAGCTTTAAGCGATTTGCTGAGAGTGAAATGAAATTAATTGAAATGAGTTTATTTATATATGTATATATATATATATATATATATATATATATATATATAAAGACTGAATCCCAAAAGACTTAAAATTCAAAATACTGAACACATTTTTAATGCAGGAGGCAAGCCTCTCTGCACCCCTCATGTTGGGAGGGCTGCACCTCCCACACCCCTGATAACTATATATACTAACTCCAAGATCGCACAACAGCAGATAAGGGGGGAAATGCCATCATTCAGTATTTTGAATTTTCATTCTTTTGGGATTCAGTCTTTTGGTTTGTCAGTCTTCTGAAGTAGACCCATATATATATATATATATATATATATATATATATATATATATATATATATATATATATATATATATATATATATATATAAAATAATAAAATAACTTAAAACACCCTGACCACGAGAAGCGAACCTCGAACTATAAAACAAGAAAATAAAAAAAATAAAACACGTAGGATGAACTAGTGTTTTAGCGCTTTCATCTTTTATTGGTGGATAAGACTTCTTCAGAAACAAATACATAAATGCAGTGTAATCAGTTGTGCACACTTGATATTCTGTAATTCATAAAAAATACTAAACTGTCATAAAGAGATAAAATGTCAAAGGGCAAATCATAAGACTCAGCAATAAAATAACCCAACCCATAAAAATGCTATGATTACCAAGAGATGTCAGCATTAAAAGGTATATTATCATTGTGACTTGATTAACTAATCAAATTAAATTAAATTAAATAAATAAATAAAGGACAATAATAATTTAAGATATTCAGAAATAACAGTATAGGGGTATCACTGAAACCAAAGTAAGCCCTAGGGCTGAAATCCAATATTTAAATTGCCAAAGCAACCCAGGACATCTCTAGAAGTCCACAACTCAGTGTGTCATTCATCTAGCAAAACCACTGTTCATAGATGTGTACTAGGCTAATGACCCTGGAGCCTTTACAAGCCTAGTCCAAAAAAATTGCCCAAGCACTGTGCCACCTGATGTTAGTTCACAGTGCCCTAATCCAGTAGGGCAACTGGATTGATCCCTGGGGTGAACTTTATGTTATCCATTTACTCATCAAGATTTCTCTTAAAGAGGGCCAGTGAGGTGCTCTGCTTGACATGAATGAGAAGCTTATTCCAGAGTATGGGCAGGCTTTGAGAAATGAACCTGCCCCTCCAGCATGTTCTGTTAATTGTGGTAATGAGGTTGTGATCTCTGGAGCGTGTGGCATGGGGGGATTGGGATTTCTTTAGGTGTAGCATTTCAAGTAGGGCTAGGTCGGACATGGCTTTATAAGTCAAGCAGAGATCACCTCTAAGTAAACGAAAAGAGACTGAGAACAGCTGAAGTTTCTTGAGTTTGTCCATGTAGGACATGTGTTTAAGGCCTAGGATCTTTTTTGTGAGGTACTTTTGTGGCCTCTCCAGCGGTTGTAGGTGTCTGATCAGGTACATGCCAAATGGGGCATTATAGTCAATAATTATTCTAATGAGGGATGAGTAGAGAGGGATGATGACCTCTTTCTTCCTGGATGCGAAACCTTTGGTTATAAGATGTGTCACATAAAAGGACTTTCTGACCACAGTGGCAATGTGGTGGTGGTCGAAGGTGAGGTGGCTGTCGACCTGAGTGCCCAGATCTCTTATGGCTCCTTCAGTCTTCAGTGGGCTCCCATCAACGTGGTAATTCATGGGAACTGAGTTTTTTTTTTTTCCAAAGGGGATGATAACGCATTTTTGGCGTTAAGCTTCAGGTCATGGTTCCAGCACCAGTCATTGGTCTCAAAGTGGCCCTTTTGTAGGATGTCTGAATCACTTGGGGAATTGATAATGATTCCTAGCTTGCAGTCATCAGTGAACTTGGTCAGCCAGAGTCCTTCTATGTTGGCCTGCACTTCTGAGAAGTAGATGTCAAACAGGAGAGGGCCCAGGACCAAGCCCTATGGGACTCCACTTGTGACTGGTCAGCAATCTGACTTGGAATCCGCAACTTTCACTCTTTGGGTCCTGCCTGTGAGCCAATTTGCAATCCATCTAGTGATGTAAGGGTTGATGCCTAGTTTACTTAGTTTATCAATGATACCTGAGTGGGGAATGGTATCAAAGGCCTTGGCCAGGTTGAGGTAGGCTGTATGCCTTGCCTTACCCTCATCCACAGCCTTTGTGACTGCCTCAAAGAAGTCAACCAGGTTCAGCAGGCAGGATCTCCCAATGACAAAACCAAACTGTGTGGTGTTAAGAGTTTGGAGATTGCCTATATCTTTGTTAAGCAGGTCCATGATGATGCGCTCCATAGCTTTACATACCAGACTCATCAGGCTAATGGGGCGATAGTTACCATGGTCTGTAGTTGCTCCCGCATTATGGAGCGGGATGACTGCAGCAGTGCACCATTGCACCGTTCATTAGGGACATAGCCTGGGGAAAGGCTGTGATTGAACTGGGCACACAGATGTGGTGCCAGTTCATTTTGTAGCTCATGTAGGATGCAGCCAGTGATATTATCAGGTCCCATGGATGCTGTATTTTTGGCTTTGCACAATGCAGCTTTTACCAGTGCATAGAAATGGTGGGTACCAGGCTTTATTCTGGTATTGTGATAGGCCCTTGGGGAGAGATAGGGGTAAAGTTGGCACTGAATCTGTTGACCAGTATGTTGGCTATATCTGTTGGCTCAGTATAGGAGGTGCCATTGTGCAATAACTCAGATCTGGGTATTGCCTTTGAGGTTTTTGATATAGCTATAGAAGGCTTTGTGGTTATTTTTGATGCAGCCACAATTCTGCCTTCATATATGGCTATACAGGATTTGATAAGGGATCTCAGCATTTAATTGAGACTGATAAGGGAGGTTTTCCAGTATTGTGACTTTATTTTTTATGCAACAGTTTATTCCTCCTGTTGTAGAGTTTATTGGTAGCTGGAGACCACCAGAGTGGCTTCCTTTTTTGGAGGAGAGTGTCTTAGTTCTATTTGGTATGGCAAGGTCCATGCATTTGTGTATGTGATCGTACAGTACGTCGGTATATGATTCGGCAGTTGTGCAGCTATTTTCCATTGGCATGGGTGCCGAGACGTTAGCCACCTCTGCTTTTAGGAGCCCAAAGTTGGCTATAGAGAAGTTTCTTAGGGTGGTCACCTCAGCAGGGGTTGTAGGTGATATGGAGATTTCCATGGTGATCAGTTTGTGGTTAGATTTAACCAAGGAGGGATTGACTACAGTTGTGGAGCAATGGTCTCCTATGTCGGTGATAACCAGATCGAGGATGTTGCTTCCTCTAGTGGGGGTCAAAATGAACTGGTCCAGGGCACTGGAACTGATAAATTCCAGAAAACACTGGGCCTGTACATTGGTACTTGAATACTTTTCACAGTTGATGGATGGGTAGTTGAAGTCACCCAGTATGAGAGCATTGGGTTGGACCTTGATAGACTCCAAGGTGCTTAGGAACTTGGAGTGAGAGTCTAGGGTTATGTTTGGGGTTCTGTAGCAGGCTATGACTTGTATCTCCATCTTACCCAGTGTTAGTTGTACCTGAAGTATCTTGGATGCATTATGCTGGGCTACCAGTCTAGAGGTATGCATATCCTTTAAGAATATGGAGACATCACCACCTTTGAGCTTCTGGCCATATTCTGGGGCCAAAAAGTATGAAATGAGTTGTAGCCTGGGAGCGTAGGGGTGCTTTCTCCCTCTTTAAACCAGGTCTCCATTATAGCACAGATGTCCACATTCTCCATTTTGAGGCGAGCTTTGAGCGAGTGCATCTTGAGATTTAGACTTCTAGCATTGCACAGTATGACCCTCAGTTTGTATTTGTTTGTAGCTGTTATGGTGGAATTTTTGTCTTTGCAACACTGCCTAAAAATGGCACTATAGGGGTGGCAAGACCCTTAGCCAGTAACTGGAATCCCAGTGGTGACAGATGCAGGCTGTCTCTGGCAAAGCATCATGGTCTGTCAATCATGTCATCCCAGGCAGACAGATACTGGATCCCCTTAGAATGACACCAAATATTTAGCCAATTGTTGAAGTCAATCATTTTCTGCTCATACTGTGGTATCATTCTGGGTGATGGTAGAATACTGCTCAGGGCTAGTGTCATATCTGGCTGAGCCACATAATCTGAAAGTTCTATCACATCTGTTTTCATGTAGTTCAGGGAGTTACATCTCACGTCATTCACACCCACATGGAGAATGAGTGAGTCATATTTGTACTTGTGAAGTGACCTGAGTTCATGTGTTATGTGGTGGATTCTAGCACCTAATACACAACTGACTGTCACCTTCTCCTTGTTCAACCTAGTGAGTGGGACATCATTGTGGCTCACAATTGAGTCTCCTATGATTAGTACATTGGGCAAAGTGTTTTATCTTAAGGGCTTAGGTTGAGGGGGTGCACTGTGGTGGTGAGCTATGTGTTGTGGGGTTGGTGTTGTGTTATTGTGGTGGAGCACGTTTCTGTCTTGGGGGTCTCTGTTGTTTGTGTAAGTTTTTATTGAGAGCCTCCACAAAGGTGGGTGTGTAGTTTGTGTTTCTATGTGTGGGTTGTGATGGTCGGTGTTTTGGAGGCTGTGTGTTCTATGTAGTGAGTTACAGGTGTTGACCTTCTCCTCTTGACCAGCTAGTCCAGTCTTGGTTGGAGTGTGCATTGCTTCCAGTTTGGTGATATAAGTACATCTCTCACATGTATGAGTGTTGGGAAGTAAGAGGAGAGAGGGTTGTCTGTGTACATTAGACAGTTGCCACACTGCCTCAGAATGCCCAAGTGCACCAGGTTAGCAGGAGGAAGCACAGAAAATTGCCCTACAATCATACCAGGAGGGGTGGTCATAACTAATAAGTACTGGTGCTATTACTGCTGAAGCTTTGGATGCTGCAGATCTGTATTTAAACTATGCTACTCAATTTTAAAGTTAAGAACTCAGTAAGAAAAATCTCACAATGAAGCACAGATTAATCACTTATAGTCAAAAGAATACCACTTGCGGTATGAAAAAAAAAGTTAAACAGCAATGAAATGCAGTAAAATGCAGATAAACAGTAATGAATTGCAGTATATAGCAATGAAATATAGTTAATCAGTAGATTGCTTTGAAACAATAGCTCACAAATCACAACAGTAACAGACAGCGCTAGTAAAGCAGTGATTCAGTAGAATACTGTCATCAATGTAGTGAGGCTAACAACAAGCAGTAATAAATATGGCAAACATCAAAATGAAGTAGAAAGAGGTACAGTTTGTTTTCTTTTTCTTTTTTTTTCTTTTTTTTAGTAGAAAGTGAAGAGACAGAAGATAATGAGATAATTCAAGGTTCAGAAGCTAAAGGGATGAGCCTTTACTAAGTTCTCACTGTAAACAGTAGAATGAGCTGATGTAATGTGACTGGGGGAAGTGTCCAGTATGAACTTTATGCCAGAGGTGGGCAACTCAAGGCCACCAATATTTAACACCACCACAACAAAAACAGTTGTACAGATCACAGAGATATGTAGTAAAACAAAAGTGCAGAAAACAATTGAAAAAAATACATATTTTTCCAATATCACAGCAGCGGAAAAGGCAAAGAGCCAGTCTCTCAGCAGCTACGAACAGCTTGAGCAAACAAGTATAACTGGTTTAAAATACTGGGTATTAAAGGCAGAGAAACAGAAACCAGCCCAATTATCCAATCAAAAATAACAGTTTTGCAGGAATGCTTTTAGCTAGATTAAACCAGACTGATTACTTTCTGCCACAAAGAAAAACAGATAGGCCTCTCTAGACAAAGATCTCACTACAAACTGGTGTCAGAAACAGTAACAAATATTCAGCTCTATCAGACAACGAAAAGGAGACTAAAAACAGTTGCACCGATTGCAAAAAAAAAAAAAACAGTTGTACAGATTTCAGAGATATGTAGTAAAACAGAAGTGCAGAAAATAATTGAAAATAAACACTTATCTTTTTCCAATATCACAGCAGAGTAAAAAGCAGACGGCCAGTCTCTCAGCAGCTATAACATTCTAGTACCTCAACAATGAATATGATAAACAGCCAAAAAATGACAACATGTTATAGCTATCAAACTGAGTCCATAGGCACACTATCAAGTTATTAGATTACCTAGAAAAATAATATATGTGCTCATAATATATACAGTTCACACAGGAAATAGTTTATGCATTATGCTAAACAAAACTTTCAAATCATACTATTTTGACAGTGAAGAACTCATATACATGACATATAATTATGTAGAGAAAAATTAACGAATATAAAAACACAAGCTCACTTTAGTCCTACAAAAGAGTATCAGTAACATCCCATAGTCACCCTGGTCACTAGCACTGCCCAACTGCAATATCAATTCTGTATCTGTGCTATCGACCATAATAAGTGTTATAAACAGAGTTTGAACTGCTGACCATTGTGTGAGTTTGTCTAGCCAATGTTTATACTTCTCAATACAAGTCAGTGATACTTGTAAATCACAAAGAATTTTGCCTTATCTGGAAATAAACCTTAGAAAAGGCAGGGTACAGTACCTCAAATTTTAACTTCTTAGTCTGGCATGCATGCATGGATGCATGCATGACTTTCACACTGTTTCAAAGAAAGGTCATTAGTCTTTTAGTAAACATTTGTGAGCTTTTTAATCATGAACAAAATATATTATTTAAAGTATAAAAAGTATAACAGAATTTGAGAAGGTCAACCTTCAAGCACCCCGATTCTGATCAGGACATATAATATTTATTTATTTTATTTATTTATTTTACATTTGTTGACCGGGAATGTCTGACTGAGCTGAGGCCCTTTTTCATCAGAGGCCCAGGGAGAAAAGCTCCCCTACATACAAGTATAACATTAAGTACATTAGTATAGATTTTATACAAGTCGAATACAGCTAAATCTTGTACAGAAAACAATTGGTTGTACATATATTAGTTAAGCAGAAAGGAATACAAAGTACAAAAATCAGGTGTTTTTTTTTTTTTATATCAAATCAGACCAGTAGTTATGTAAGTATTACAGAGAGAAGTACATAGATTGAGGAAAAGTTGAGAATGGAAAGTTTTCAAGGAGGGTTTGAGCACTGGCAGATCCATTTCTTATTGAAATATTCCTTTAGTGTTAGTTTAAAATGTTTGGAATGTGCCTGTGTTCGAATCTCGAGGGGAAGTTTGTTCCATTCAATAGAGGGGCAGTAGCTATATACATTTTGTCCTGCTTTAGATTTGTGCTTGTAGATTTTTAGAAGGTCTTGGGAAGAGCTACAGAGGTTTCTTGTACGAGCATAGTGGGAGATAATAGAGTGTAAGGCTGGACAGAAAGATGGCTGATATAGGATTGAGTGTATGGTTTGGAGCTGAGAGAAATGGAGGAGTTGGGGCATTTCAAGCCAGTTTAATTGTCTTAGTGAGAGACAATGGTGAGATCCGTAGGGTTGTTGGGTTGCAAAGCTAGCTACTTTGTGATAAGTAGTCTGAAGTTTAGCAAGGAGAGACAAGTTAAGGTTAGTAAGAATTTGAGAGCAATATGTTAAGCAGGGAAGAATATAGGCATGAGCAAGGGCTATTCTGGCTTCCTGAGTAAGAAATTTGTTATTTTTATATAGTAGACCGAGCTTAAGGTGGGTTTTCCTGATACAATTATTTATGTGGAGATCAAATTTTAGTTGGCCATCAATTGTAATACCAAGGAGTTTTGAGCTTGATTCGGCTACAATTATTGTCTTATTGAGTGACTGGATAGCGAAGGAGGTCTTGATCTGGTTAGCTGTTTTAGGGAGGAAGAGTAGGAGTTTTGTTTTTTTAGGGTTTAGGATGAGTTGGTTGTTGGACAGCCATGTTTCTACTGAGTTAAAGGATGACTGGGTAGCTGTTAAGAGTTCTGAGTGAGAGTTAGTTATAGTTAGAACTGTAGAGTCATCAGCATATTGTATAATAGAGAAGTGTGGGCAGGAAGTATAGAGCAAGATTGTGAAAATGTTGAAAAGTAATGGCCCTAAAATGGATCCTTGAGGGACTCCCATTTGTATTTGTAGTGCAGTTGATAGAGCAGTATCCCATTTTACAGACTGGAATCTCTCTCTAAGATAGCTTTCAAACCATGCCACTGTATCAGGAGAGAAATCGAGGTTGTATAGTTTGTTTAGTAGTAGAGAGTGAGAAACAGTATTGAAGACCTTAGAGAGGTCAAGGAAGAGACAGGAGATAAGTTTATGGTCATCTCTGGCCAAGGAAATAGTATTAAGAATGATAGGATAAGTACTATACTTTGGTCGAAAACCATGTTGAGTAGGTGTAAGTAAGTTTTCCTATGAAAGATGATCCATGACTTGAGTATGAATGCACTTTTCAAGAACTTTAGATACAGGGGAGAGGATGGCAATAGGCCTAAATTTAGAGATTTCAGTGGAGTTACCTGCTTTGTGGATAGGTATGGTATAGAAATGTTTACAGATGGAAGGTACTTTAGATTCTAAGATGGAGCGGTCTATGAGGATAGAGATAGGATTAGCAAGTGAGTGGGCAGCTGACTGGAGAAAGTAGGGTGGGATGTTATCTGCAGATACAGAGCAGGGTTTAAATTTGGAGAGTAAGGTACGGATGTGGGTTGTGGGGA
The DNA here is from genome assembly GCF_019279795.1 of Protopterus annectens. Taxonomy (NCBI): domain Eukaryota; kingdom Metazoa; phylum Chordata; order Ceratodontiformes; family Protopteridae; genus Protopterus; species Protopterus annectens. Next base: position 474,464,634 of record NC_056735.1, read on the forward strand.
TGGGCTTGACAGAAAAGATTTTAGAAGGAGTTGTTGTAGAAGATAAAGCTGGGATTGTGGGGTTCTTTGTGTTGGAGCTATTTGAGTTAAAGAGATTGGATATTGATTCAACAAAGTAAGTGTTGAAGGTGTTTGCTGTGTCTACTGGTGTCTTTTCTGGGGTAGGGTTGGGTGAGGTAGGGTTTCCCGTATGGAGCATTTGATTGATTGTGTGCCAGAATTTTTTTGGGCCTGATTTTAGTGTTGAAGGGGGGGTTATAGTAGAATTCTTTTTTGTCTTTGTTGATTAGTCTTTTGACCAGGTTTCTTTGTTTTTTGTATCTTTGTAGATCATAGGGATTTTTTGTTTGAAGCCATTTTTTCCCGGACTTATCTCTAGACTTCATGAGAGTTCTTGTGTTTTTTGTTAGCCAAGGAGATATTTTAGCTTTTGTTCTGATTTTACGAGGTGGAGCTAGTGAGTTAATGATATCCAGAAAAGTAGAGTTGAAAGCAATGACAGCCTCATCTAAAGGAAGCTGAGTGAAGAAGTCCCAGTTTACTCTAGATATTAGAGTGTTAAAAGTTTCTGGGTTGAAATTGGGGACATTATGCCTGGTAAAAATGTGTGTGGTTTTGGGAGGTGACTAGTATATCTTAGCACTTTTATAGGTGAGTGGTCACTCAGGGAATCAGGAAGAGTTTCAGGACTGTGATATTTGGATGGAGCTGAGACAAGTATCCAATCTATGAGGGTATTTGTAGTGTGGGTGTTGTTAGAGTGTGTTGGCTTAGTAATTAGCTGGGTAAATCCATATAGATTAATATTGTGCATGGATCCAGGGTTATTAAGGGTTAGCCAATTGATGTTCATGTCACCAAGGAGGATTGTTTCATTTGGGATATTCAGGGAAAAATAAGAGAGAATGTTTTCCAGTATTGGAATATTATCACCTGGTGTAGGTGGCTACTATAGTGATTGTAGTGTAGTTGTTTAGTTTAAGGTTAACTGCCAGCATTTCTGCTGGGGAGAAAGATGGCTTTGGATTTATGATGAGAGAAATAGTGAGATTACTAGAATAGACTATGGCAACTCCTCCACCCTTTGTGTTCATTCGGTCTAGACAAATCATGTTATAGCCGGGGGGTATCATAATCTAGGTTGTGTGGTTTAAACCAGGTTTCTGTTACCGCAATGACATCATGAGTATGATTTGCTATCCAAGCATGGAACTGACTAAGTTTGTTGAGAATGCTTCTGGTATTAATAAAATAGAAGATTTGTTTTAGGGGAGTAGTTATTAGAGCTGAGGTGAGAGGGATGTTTGGACTAGAGGTAAGGTTTGGGTTTGGATCTAGGTTTGGATGAATGTCACCTGCTATAATTATAGTGGTGGGGAAACTTTTGGATTTTGGTATGAGTGGGTAGTATCTAATAAGCTTTGTCTTGTTTTTTGGAGTTAGAGAGTAAGAAGGGGGTATTTTTATTTTAGGGACTAGAACGTTTAAGGGTAGGAAAGAGGGAGAGATGATGAAGTCAATTTTTGAGTTAGGTTGATCATTTGGGAGTGGGTTGGTGTGGTGTTTATGGAAGGAGGATAATGGTGTATGGGGTGCTGTGAGATGATGTAAGAAGATTAGTTGAAGTAGTAGAAGGTTGGTGAGCATTAAGGTATACATAGTGGGAGATCAGATATAGGAAAGAGTATAGAATGGGGTTTGATTGAGGAAAGGGGGAAAAAGTAGGTGTGGTGGAAGTGAGAGGGGGAAGAGGTAGGTTTAAGAAGTGGATGTGTACAAGAGGTTGGTACATATAGGGTTTAGTTAATGAATGAGGTGGAAGAGGGTGAGAGTTGGGGAGGAGAAAGTATGATAGTAGGATGGTGTGGTGTAGGAGTGGGAGTGGTCTAAAAAAACCTGAGGGAGATCTGATTGGTAGTTGTATGAGGAGGTCGTGTGTATTTCTACAATAAGTATAGGAGCACTGGGTGCGGGTGGAATTTGGGGTCAGGGAGGGGAGCGGAGTGAGCCCGTAGGGTGAACGGAGCGGGATACAACAAGTGAAGAGAGCGGAGCAGAAAAAGTGTCAGAAAATGTATCAGCAGCTGTAGTACAATACTATGGTAAGTGGGTAATGTAATGAAAAACTGTTAAGGGGGAAAAGCTTTGTTAACAAGCTGGAAATATGTCTGTGTTTTAGCAAGGGGGGAGAGGCTGTATAACAGTTAAGGTGATAGAGAGTATGAATTAGAAAAAGAGTTTAGCCAGCTTTAGGAACTAAACCTCAGGAGACTAGTGTAGTACTAGCTATTGTATTGGTGGCTGCTGCCACCTAGCGGCATAAGAAAGGATAGCAAGCAGAAGTGTTAAGTAAGTCTTTGTTTGAAGTAAAATGATTATTCAGGGTTTAGAGACTGGAGGGGGGAGAGTAGCAAGCGGTCTGCGGCAAGCTGCTAAAGACATACACTCGGGAGGGCAGACAAGCACAACATGGGTACTAGGAAGTAGTTTAATTAGCTAGTCTATAGGTAGTTTCCTTTGGCTACATACATTCACAATAATTGTATAGGGGAGTCCTCATAATAGCAGTATTCAAGGTGACCCTGGCTAGCTGGCAGGTTCAGGGAGTATTCTGGGTGAAGCAGCAGGTAGTTCTTTTAATTATATTGGCAGGGAGGGAGCATCTGGAGTGGATTACTGTAAAAGAGAGAGAGAGAGATAGTGGGTTAGATTATTTAAGAGCTTCGAGTAAAGAGATAAAAGTATAAGGCAGAAAGTTAGGCAATAGTCAAAGGAGGAGGACTGTCTATAGTCATACAGTAAGTACGGAAAGACAAGGATACAATGTAGGTGGAGTGTAGAAATAGTTGGGAGTGTAGGTTCAAGATGTAGTAATAGAAAAACTGCTGATATGGTTAAAGTACAATGCAGAGGTATGCAGTGAAGGAGACTCTATATAAACAATCTAGTAACTCTACAGTCCAAGCTATGGAAGGAAAAATGCAAGTTTAGGAGTATAAGACACGAGTAAAAAACATTCACTCTACAGTGCAATACAGTAGAAGACACAACTAATAGAACACTCTCATTTCAGTGTAATACATTTCAAGTAAGACAATTTAGTCGCTCTATAGCCCAAGCAATATGGCAGTGTATTATTTAAGAAAAATACAATCACTCAACAGCCCAGCCTAATACAGGTTCCCCAAGCACGAGGTTTGAAGGATGGGGCTTGTCGTCAGTAGACAAAGAAAAAAAAAATCATAAATATTCTACCAAACAAAGCAATGTTAAGTACATGGGAATATCTAAAACAGTACTTAAGAACTGTATAAGAATAGTCTAACAGTAACTGTGCAATACAGTAGAGCCGTAAAAGCTAACTGTAATGGACAAAATCGGCTATGATATGGCTAAAATATTTCAATATTTCAAAATAATATCAAACAGAAAAAAACACTATCACTATAGTTATAAATTAATTCAGTACATATGGCATTGGTTAAACCTTATTAGTACTTCAACCAGTCCTGTTTGCATATAAACCACTAATGTGATTCAGCTGGCTACATGGGTGTGCGTATCACATACAATTTTAGCCCCTTTAAGAGAGACAAACAGGCATATACGATGCTCTATGGTCTGTGCTCCTTAGCTAGTCAATTTGTTTAGTATTTGCCGCTAAAAGTTACAAAAATGGTGGTAAAAACATTGGTTGCCAGAACAAAGAAGCGAGACCCAAGAGGGGACAAAAGAGCAGCTGGTAGTTTTATTCTATCGTGACTGTTTTGTCGCCAAGGTGCACATATATTCCTATTGCTGTTACTAAGGTAAAACACAAATCAGCTGTGTTTTACAACAGCACGTGGAAAAAAAAACTTTGTAAGACATAAATCATGAACTTCCAGCATTTAAACAAGTATTAGCACATTTGGTGCTCTACAAGCACATATTTAAACTTAGCACAATGTTGTAAAAAAAAAAAAAAATACCGGGAGGCAAGTTTGAGCGACCTGACTGCAGGACCGGCACCAGGGAGATGTGACCACTATTAGAATAGGTTTAAAAGATGGTGCCACAGTTCATCTAGAAATCTAGAAATAAACTCAGGGGGAAAGGTAGCTAATAGAGGAGGGAATATATAGTGGGGTTGTGTTAGGCTCTGAGAGGAGTAAAAGTGGGTGGGGATAAAAATAATCATGGGAGGAGGTGAGCAACTGGAGAGAGTGCAGCAGAAAAAGTATCAGAAAAAGTATCAGCAGATGTAGTACAATATTATGGTAAGTGGGTAATGTGATGAAAAACTGTTAAGAGGGAAAAACTTTGTTAACAGGCTGGAAATATGAACGTGCATTAGCAATGGGGGAGAGGTTGTATAACAGTTAAGGAAATAGAGAGTATGAATTAGAAAAAGAGTTTAGCCAGCTTTAGGAACTAAACCTCAGGAGAATAGTGTAGTACTAGCTATTGTGTTGGTAGGTACTGCATAAGAAAGGATAGCAAGCAGAAGTGTTAAGTAAGTCTTTTTTTGAAGTAAAATGATTATTCAGGGTTTAGAGACTGGAGGGGGGAGAGTAGCAAGCAGTCTGCAGCAGGCTGCTAAAGACACACACTCAGGAGGGTAGACAAGCACAACATGGGTATTAGGAAGTAGTTTAATTAGCTAGTCTATAGGTAGTTTCCTTTGGCTACATACATTCACAATAATTGTATTGGGGAGTTCTCACAGTAGCAACGTTCAATGTGACCCCAGCTAGCAGGCAGGTTCAGGGAGTCTTCTGGGTTAAGCAGGCGGTAGTTCTTTTAATTATATTGGCAGGGAGGGAGCATCTGGAGTTGATTAATTCACAATAATTGTATTGGGGAGTCCTCACAGTAGCAGTGTTCAAGGTGACTCCGGCTAGCAAGCAGGTTCAGGAAGTCTTCTGGGTTAAGCAGGAGGTAGTTCTTTTAATTATATTGGCAGGGAGGGAGAATCTGGAGTGGATTAATTCACAATAATTGTATTGGAGAGTCCTCACAGTAGCAGCGTTCAAGGTGACCCCGGCTAGTAGGCAGGTTCAGGGAGTCTTCTGGGTTAAGCAGGAGGTAGTTCTTTTAATTATATTGGCAGGGAGGGAGCATCTGGAGTAGATTACTATTGATGCAGTCACTGTTTCTCTTGTAATATGATCTATGTAAAACCTGCCTTGAATTCGTATCTGTGTTTTGTTGAACCACTAATGTGGATAAAAACCATGTGTAATTTGCTCTTTAGCTTTTACACACTGCGATGTCATCTGCTTGCTGTCAGTAAAGGTGTCATTTGATTCACCTTCGCTCAGCTCAGACAAGCTGAGTGGACTTTTCAATTCAGATTTCATGTTACACTATTCCCTAGGGTTACACTTTTCGATTCGGATTTCACGTTACAATATTCCTCTGGGTTACTTTCCAGTTCCGCAAAGTGACAAGTGACAGCAATATGCTTCTACTCTGTAAATATGTCTTGCCTGACACGCAATCTGGATCAACAACTAGCCATTCAGGAACCTATTACCATCTGACACTTCATCAGCTAGAACTCTGGTTATGTATAGTATGTATGTGTTTTTTTCTCCAGAACTGTTTTCTCTTTCTTGGTTAACATATAACCAGACAACTTCACTTCTGGATTCAGGAAGGAGTCTAATTCTTCTCCTTGAAAAAACAAATGTCATCTATGTGTTCATAGGATATCTCATAGGTTCATAGGTTCATAGGTTCATACTAGACTATCTGCCCTAGAGCATTTATAAGCCTAGCCAGAATGTGTTTGGCTTTCGCCACCCATTTTAAATTTATTTTGATATGCCCTTTTTCGAGATTAGTATACTGTGCCTCTGTCTAACAGTGACACAGAAGTGATACCCAGGGTAAACCTACGATCTCCCATCCACTCATCAAGATTCCTCTTGAATAGAGTCAATGAGGGACTCTGCCTAACCTGGACTGGGATTTTATTCCAGAGTGCAGGGAGCCTCCGGGTTATGAATCTGTCCCTCCAGCATGTCCTATTTATTTCAGTGCTGAGGTTCAAGTCTCTCGAGCGCGTAGCTCGATGGGATTTGGATTTTCTGAGGTGCAGCATGTCCATTAATTCTGAGTTGGACATGGCTTTATACGTCAGGCACAGATCGCCTCTGAACAGGTGGTATGCCACTGAGTAGAGCTGGAGTTTCTTTAACCAGGAAGCATATGGCATCTGTTTGAGCCCTTTGATCCTCTTGGTGAGGTACTTTTGGGGTCTTTCCAGTTGCTGCAGGTGTCTGGTAAGGTACATCCCAAAAGGGGCATTATACTCAATTATGGGCCTGATGAGGGATGAGTAAAGAGGCAGATGACCTCCCCTGATCTAGATGTGAATCCCTTCATGATTAGGTGGGCTATATAAAATGCTTTTCTAACCACTTTGGCCACGTGGTTGTCAAATGAGAGATTGCTATCAACTTGGGTCCCCAGGTCCCTAATTACTTCTTCTGTACTTAATGGATTACCACCTATGTGGTATTTTGTGGGCACTTTGTTTTTGCCAAAGGGGATGACTATATACTTTTTGGCATTTAGCTTGAGGCCATGGCTCTGGCACCAGTTGTCTGTTTCTATGAGGCCCTTTTGGAGGATGCTTGTGTCGGCTGGAGAGTTGATTATGGTGCCCAGTTTGCAGTCATCTGTGAACTTGGTCAGCCACAGTCCTTCCGTGCTGGCCTGTACCTCCGAGAAATATATACCGAACAAGAGAGGTCCCAGGACTGAGCCTTGTGGGACACCACTTGTAACTGGTTTGGCTCCAGCAATTCTAACCATGTGGGTTCTCTCCTTGAGCCAGTTTGCAATTCATCTAGTGACATAGGGGTTTATATTTAAGCTGGTGAGCTTATCTATAATGCCTGAGTGGGGTATTGTATCGAAGGCTTTTGAGAGGTCCAGGTAGGCTGTGTGGACCTCCTTCCCCTTGTTAATGGCCTTGGTGACTGTTTCAAAGAAATCAACCAGGTTTAAGAGGCAGGATCTGCCCTTAACAAAGCCGAACTGGGTAGGATCCAGTGTCTGTAGGTCCCCAATATCTTTATTTATGAGGTCCATGATGATCCTTTCCATAGCTTTGCAGAAAAAGCTAGTCAGGCTTATGGGGTGATAGTTTCCAGGATCCGTTGAGGCACCACCTTTATGGAGAGGGACCACTGTTGCTGTACGCCACTATTTGGGCACATATCCTGTAGTAAGGCTGAGACTGAACAGTAGTTTTATGTCTGGGTTTAGCTCTTCTTGGAGTTCATGTAGGACGCAGCCCGGGACACCGTCTGGTCCCATTGATGCTGTGTTTTTTGCTTTGGAGAGGGCGGCTCTTACCTGAGCATCTGAGATGTCAGGGGGCAGCATTCTGCTGGGATAGATATTTGCCCTTTTGGTGGGGAGGGGGGGGAGAAGTTTGCGCTGAACCTGTCAGCTAGGATGTTGGCAATGTCTGTGGGTTCAGTGTATTTTTTGTCATTTTGGACTAATTCTGAGCATATCTGGGAATTACCACCCAGGTTGATTTCATCACTTTTGATAGACAATTTATTCATTACCTCCTCCAAGTTAACACTGACATTTCAGAATGCAGCCAGTATAGAGGTGATAACAAGCTTTGCTAAAGATTGAAACAGCTGATTTTTCAACAACATCAGCTACTTCTTTCTCCCTTGCTAATGTTCTCAATATTTGTCAGAACTGGTCTTTAATTGAATTTCAAAACATATAATAGGTGAGCTACCAAATGGACAGTTGTTTTATATTTTTCCCCACCACATTGCATATCTTCCAATGGACCATCTGTTGGTGTTTTCCACGCCTATTGCTCCTAATGTTAGTCTCAATAATGTTACCCTCCCATTTTTGTGGCCACCTGGGCAATAGACAGGATGGAAATTTTTGGGGCTACCCTAACCAGATAGAGCTCCTGACATTACATACTTCACCACATACAATGCTAGTCAGCTCTAGCCTGCCCTCTAATATTGAATTCAGTGGCCATCTGTTTTGTGATCAGAGCATACCTCCATCTCTGTGGAGTGCCAAGTCACAAACAGAAGTTACATCCCTCCTTCCCAGAATGGGCAAGCTGACAAAAGGCTATAAATTCCAACCCCACCCTCCCCCATTCCTCCAGCAATTGAAATGCTTATTTACCAGAGATTCTAGTCTGATATCTTCTGTGAATGACAAACTATCATCAAAACAGCATGGCTTTTGGGCTGGTAGGAGCACTGCTACAGCACTATTTTCACATACTGAAAACCTCCTCCTGGCTATGGACAAAGGCCTCCTCACAGGAGCAATCTTTTTTGACCTCAAAAGAGCTTTCAATCTGGTTGATCATAAAATTCTGTTAGATTACCTAACAGCAACTGGAATTAGCCAGGATACAGTTTCCTTGTTTAAAATGTATCTTTCCAATCACTACTTCTCCTTTCACCTCTCTCCTTAAATGAGTCCCTCAGGGCTCCATTCTGGATCCCCTTCTTTTTTTCATTTTCTTTGATAAACTATTACTTGACCTCCCTCACCTCTCTGTCTTACTTTATGCTGATGACATGGTGTTATTTCAATCAAACCTAACTTCCTTGACCACACAACAACTACAGGCAGACTTCCTCTCTTTTATCAAATTGCTTAAAAAGAAAAAGCTAATTCTGAATGCTTCTAAAATTAAAACAATGTTGTTTGGGACATCACAGAAATGGCAGAAAAACTCTCAATTACTTCTTTTCTATGACTGTCCTGACAATCACTTTGATCAAGTTATCTCCTTTAAATAACTTGTTATGTGGCTTGAAACCACACTGAGCATTCGCCTTCATCTAGAAAAAATACTGAAGAAAATGAATGAATTCCTATTTTGGGCCTTTAAAATTTCCCTTTTCTCTTCAGACCAACCAAAAATTCCACAGGCAAAGGCATTCTACTATCATAGCTTAAATATGGACTTCCACTGGTTGCAGTAGCATCCAAGAAAAACTCTACCATCCAGACTATAAGCAATTCTTCCCAATGTTTCATCACCCTCTCCCCTATAAATAAGCATAATTGCATCATGATTAATAATATAATGCTATTAAATGTTTACTGTTTTTCAGATACAAGGAAAAACCTCAGCATTAGTGGTCTGCAAAGTGACTTCTGGGTAAGTACTGTCTGTGTCACTGATGCTCAAGCTTTCACTTATACTTGGAAGGTGTCATGAAAGGTGTCCCCTAAAGATAGTGTGAACAATTGTAAAATAGATAATTACGAAATGCTGGCATGTGAGCTTAATGCTGAGTTGCTCCAATGATAGGATCTACTGGATGCAAGGAACCCCTTGACATTGACCTAACAGTGCTGTGGCATCAAGACCTTGATAGAGCAGTACCAAATGTTGCAGTTTGATGAGGCCTAGATGTCTTTTTCTTAATGGAAAGCACATGAATGCCTGCAGTACATTCTTTATTGAGATGCACATATTTTTTAGCTTATTCATCCACCATACATGCAGGCAGTCCATTGCCCATGCCCAGGTATATTCCCAGTGTATTTCTGGTAAGTCTTTACTAATGTGTGCGCATGAAGGCTGACATGGATGCCTTGTCTGAAACCACACTGCACATGAGGAACATCAAGACACTGTCCTTGAACTCCACCATTCTCATGTACTGGTGGTATTCCTCACATATACCCTTTAGCACTCTAATCATCTCTTCCTGAGTCTCAGTGACAGTAGGTTGGGCCTGAACAATGCCACAAAATATCTGTAGTTGGGTAGCAAGGCCTTGCATCTCTCTGTAGCTAAACATGAACTGTGTTTTCTCCTTGTACCTCCATGTATAGGTGTGTCAGTGGGTACTTCTATCTCTAAAATTATAGTCTTTTCATCAAGGTGCTCAGGCTGTTGCCAAGAAACAGGTGTTGAGCTACATAGTGTCCCCCACCCTGATGTAATTTTGTTTGATCATTTTGCTAGGTGAGTGAGTGCATGTGTGTCACTGCCTATGGAGTTATGTACATGCTGTTGGGCAGCATAATGAAGCATGAAAGAGTCATATGTAGACAGGTATCATGACAAGTACACCTTTGTATGATTTAGTAAAACGGCTATGCACCAACCTTCTACACAGCTGATTGTGGTGGTTGCACTGGCCTGAAAAGTACTGGTGTCAACACCATCTCAGGTGATTCTGACAGCATCCTTATCTGAATCAAAGCCATCGCCCTTTAAAAAGAAAAGCGGGTCCTCATCCAGTGTTAAAAATTGGACTGTGGAAGGTCCACCAACAGGGCTGCTGTGAGCTAATGCAATTGTTCATGCTTGCACATCCTATCATGCCATTCACTCTTTTCTGACACTGTGCCAAGCAACAGTTCATTTCTCATACAGTACTAATGTTATAGCAGCAGTTCCTTCCTCATAAAGTACTAATGTTATAGCAGCAGTTCCTTCCTCATAAAGTACTAATGTTATAGCAGCAGTTCCTTCCTCATAAAGTACTAATGTTATAGCAGCAGTTGCTTCCTCATACAATACTAATGTTAGCCGCTACTTGATTCCACTTACCATTCTTTCCCCAAAAGACATTTTTCATATGCTCTCAGAGCATCCGTGAGGATATGGAATCTTTTGCATCCTTTGGAACTACCATCAGTTTAACATCTCATCAGAAGAACAACACACTGAGGAATGTATTTTCCCTTTTCCATTCTACAGCAGTGGTAGAAATGGAAAAGGAATACAACCACCTGGGGGGAAAATGGTACAAACAGCCTTCTAATCTTCCAGCACTAAAGGCAAAATTGCTACCTGTTGAGTCAAGGCACTATTAGCTCATGATAAGAGATAAAGGGGAAAGTTACAAATTAACTTCACAGAGGACCAAATCTGTGAAGCTGAATCGTTTGATATGCCACCCACACAAACAAACATAACATGCTGCAAGGTACTACAGCCTCCAAGTTACATATGCTTAACCAGGGAAAAGGGGGTGCTCCTTGCATAGGTCATGGGTGGATTCCCCCTTCTGAACCTGCTTTTGATAAAAGAATGGTTCACAAAAGAGAATTCACTGATTTTATTCAGGCATTTTCTCTTTGGTGGTCTGTAGGGCACCCTATGCCACCAGTACCTGTAAAGGTACATTTTTGAAATTTTATAGAAATACTCAACCTATTTATTCAAAACAATACAACTTTATGAACATGAGAGAAGTAGGATATTAAACAGAAACAGTTGCAAATGAAATGCAACATTATACACAAAAAGGTTATACTTTAGCTACTTACAAGTCAGAGTACTGCACACTGACATGAACATATATTCAGTATGTATGATACTGTTTATTTTAAAAAACAAACATACTCAAATATCATTGGATACATAGCGTAGTCAGAAATTACTAACTGTGACAAAAATAAAGTTGTGGTTCAGGCAAAGGGAGGAGCATGTTTGTGAAACATTCTTCTCCTCCTGAATGAGCCTCTAAGTTTAAACATTTGCTTGCTTGTCTTTGGTTTGCAAATTAATCTTATCTGACTGAATTTACATGAATCTACACACTGTTTTTTTCTGATTCTGACCTTTAGATACTCTGCTCTCATTTATTTATGGAAATAAAGATCATCACATAAAATTATTGTGGCTGCACTTCAGGATGTCCCACTGTTATTAGTAAAACAGTGCTGTTTAATCACTTTCTGTGATGAAGCAAGATATCATTTCTGATTCATGCTCATGAACACTACATCAAACCAAAACTCATTCAGATTCAAGAAACAATGTTATTTCAGCAGGCCAAGGTCATAGAACACATTATCATCTTGGCTTAACACTAACTTTGTTGAGTAGTTTAGATTTCCCCCACATCAATTCAAGACTAAAGTCAAAGATTCAGTGAAGAGGGATCAGAGAAACAACCTTCATATTTAGTTGTAGAAATTTTAGGAGAAAGTGGTCTGATACTGCCCTTTAAAAAAGGAAATCCAAGTATTTTGTCTGTTACAGAGCCCACAGTCTTCATGAAAATCATAGAATAACGATCAGGAACAAATATTTCTCTATACCAGGACTATTCATTTTAAAATGTTTAGTGTTTAATGACATGTACAGAATCTTGAAGCAAGAGAACATGTAGTCACAACAAAGACAACTGGTTATTCTTTATCTCTGGTTTCAAATTACAGCAATTGTGTTTTTTCGATAGAGGGACGTTTTTATGCATTATGTTACAGATGCAGTGAGCTTCAGTTTTACATGGAGTTATGCTTTTCTGAAGCACTGATTTTGATTTGAAGAATCACAATTCTTTTCTTTAAAAAAATAAACAGTTAATACAGTCAAAACTTCAACATAAAACTATTTACCATTTACAATGACATATAAATAAAACAGAAAACAAGTAGCATGATTACTTAACATCTTTAGAATATATATTTATTGTCAATAAATAATACAATCAAATAATTTTGCAGTTTTCAAGTAACTGATTCAGCTTTCTCCAACCTTCACATGTTTTACTTTTCTTATTTAATCTTTAAGAATTAGTAGCAATTTATCTATAAGATACAGTGGCTGAGTTAATACAGGCTTTAAAACTAAATAAATTTATTATCTCCAGTTTAATGCAATTACTTATTTCTCAATATTGCTAATATGGTCCATAATAAAGAGTATTTTTTTGGTTTTATTTTTTTTTTAAATTTGTATTAATTTGACATATTTATAATATATACACAGAAAGGAAGACATCCACCTTCATATATTGTTATACAATGATATGAATACATTGAATCATCAAGGTAATTTTATACAAGTAACACATTAAGAATCTAGGGATTTCAATAGCAACATGTCATGGTTATCCCAACAAATGAAGATCTTATATGATTTATAGATCTTATTCTGATCACTTCTTTTTCAGTTATACATAGTATCTTTCTTAAATTAAAAAAAAAATTCTTTGAATGTAGGAACTAAGTTCGATTTCCAATTTTTTGTAATAACTTTTCTGGCAACTGCCAAGAGGGCACAAAAGAATGTTTTGCTGTTTGGCTTTAACAGATACAGGAAGTGGAACATTCATTAGTATTACTGATCTAGTTAAAGAACAATTAACAGACCATAACCCCTTAAAAATGCTTATCTCTTCCAAATATACATTTAACTTTTCACAATCTATAAACAAGTGTGTCCAATCAGCTTCTACATCTTTACTACATCTCCAACAAACTGAAGAATTAATTTTATTAAACTTAGAGACTTTATATGGAGTAACAAACATTTTACACATATATTTTCCAGTATAAACTTGAAAATGTTTGACTAACTGTTTTAAGTATCAAATGTTTATTTTTACAATCTATTGAGTCACTCACTCCACCATGATCTTAAAAGTTCCAGAATTTTGTATCAAAGTTATTATTATTATTTAGAGTTATACTTTTGGTGTTATACAATAAGGAATATGTGCATTAGTTAATATCAATTACTCTAAAATAAGGATTTTAGACTACATACTATGCAGGAAATCTTGAAAGTCTTTCCAATTTCCTTTATTTTGTCATTTCTATAAAATATGTGACACCAATTAGCTTTTAATTACTTTTTTACATCTCCAACAAAAGAAATCATTTGATTTATGCATTTTACTCAACTTAAAAGGTGTTATGACTGCTCTATTTATATATTTCTGTGTAAAAGTCTTCTAGTAAGTGCTAAAAAAAGTAGAACCAACTGAGTTTAATACTAAATCCTTACATTTATCATTATTTGCATCATATAATTTTATACTACTAGTACATTAAAAAAACTTATATTTTCAAGTCTACTTATAAAATATTAATGCCAGAAATTGAATTAAAATTATATTTCATTACAATTTCATCAACTTTATACAATCTTTTTACCAAAGAAACAATTAAACCTATGAAATAAATTCTTATTTTTCAATCATAACCTTTAACCATGAGGATTATTATCACACACATCCCTAATATAAACAACAGAAAAAGACATAACCAGATTTCTAAGCAAACATTGTTTAAGTAAAGGGTTAATATAGCTGGAAGTATTTAATCTTTTGGAAATGTATATAATGATTTTTAGCTATGATATTTTATCAATAATGGTGTTAAGTGTCTGAGGAATAGGGTTTAAAACACAATTTTCACAAATGGAGGAATATAATAATTTCTGCTGAGAATTATAGGAATTATCAGTCCAAAGATATTTGGAAAAATAATGACCCTTTAGTCAAAGGACTAATATGATTTTTAATAGATTTTCCAGTGTTATTTGAATATCAAAAATGTCAGTAATATTATATTTAATGTATATATGACATCAGTTTTAGGACTCAAGGATATTGATTGTATACCATATAAATTATTGTTAATGAAAACATTTTATTAATATCAATCTAGCTTCAAAGGGGAAAAAAAGTTATTCCATTTATCAATTAAAGCTTCCATATTTTTCACTGTAACATAATAACTTTTATTTATAATATGATAAGTTATATGAATACAAATCTAAAAATGTAGATATAGTTTACTTCAGAACTGTAATCTTCCATAAGAATATTTGGCCTATCTTAAATCTTCTTTTTCTTTCGGCTGTTTCCATTAGGGCCGCCACAGCGGATCATCTGTTTCCATTTCTTCCTGTCCTCTGCATCTTGCTCTGTCACACCAACCACCTGCATGTCCTCTCTCACCACATCCATAATTGTTATCTTAGGCCTTCCTCTTTTCCTCTTACCTGGCAGCTTCATCCTTAGCATCCTTTTCCCAATCTTAAACACTAATCATAATTTCTGTTTTATTGTTATTAAATTTCTTTTTAGACATTTCTTCAAAGTATTTTACAGAATTAAAAAATCCAGGAGAAGATTTATCAGCATCACCAGTAGTCATTAAAATATTATCAGCAAAAAGCTAAATTTTCAAAGCAAAAAAAAAATCAGTAATGTTAAAACTTTCAGCTTTGTTTTTATTATTTCTAATAAACTTTGAAATGGTTGAATACAAAGTGAAAAAAGAAGGGAAAGAAGCCATCCCTGTGTAATTCCTTTTTTCTTGTGATACGAAGAGACTAATCTTAATGAATGTGTTTGTTCCTACATAAAAATTACTTAACACAATTTTTTTTCATTCTAAATTTCACCAGTAAAGTAGTCATTTCAACAAAATAGGAACTTATCATACCATTCTCTCTTTTTCTCTCTGGAAAGTGAATGACCCTATCTATCTTGCCTGAATACAAAATATGGAAAAAATGCCACCTTCTAGAAGTAAAAAAATACCACTTCCTTAATTTTGTCAAATAAGATAACATCATCATTGGGCACCATTCAAAATCTTTTAATCTCAGAAGTTACCATAAGCAGTGAGCTTGAATTGCTAGCTTTTCTGTCCATATCAAAAAAGAAGCCTGAAATGGACTTTGTCACACTAGAGATAACTTAGCAGTAGATAAAAGATGCCAAAGCTTCTATCACAAATGGAAGCAGATCATCAACAAATACTGACTTCACTGTTCCTGGCTTCGTGGCATTGAATGATGATTCCCTTACTATAATCCAGGTTAACAAGGGTCATTTAACAGATCTGCCACTGGAAGAGCCAGGTAGGGATGGAAAGAAATGAAGGAGTGTGGCTCTGTTGCCCCTTCTATAAGTGGAGTACAGATGTTAGTTGGAGCTCAGGTAACATACATGGAAGTGCAATTTCTCTGGTGAGATCAGGGAAACCTTTCTGTGCTTAAGTGGAGGCAGCATGACTGCTCATTGGCAACATCCCTTGCAGAAGTGAAAGATAATCAGCAGGTCAGCCCATTGTGCATCCTCTTCTGGCTCCAAAAGCTGGGCATTTGCTGTGGCCATTAGGCAAAGATGAAAACCCTTGATCCAACCCTAATACCTGAATAAATAACAGTATATCTTGGTCAGTTATCACCCTGCTTATGAGAAATTAATGGTTCAGTTAGCTGTGAGGGTCTTGATGTTTGAAAGCTAGCAGGTGTATGAAAATAAAATTGACTTCAAAAATAAGCTCAAATGGTGACCTGTTGAATGACTGCATTGCTTTAAACTTATGGATGATGACTTTTCTTCAACTTATATAGCTTTTAATGAGATATAAACTAATACTGCATCTGTTGTTATTGCAATCTTTGCTGGGCAAATTTTACTTATTGGCATTTTTAGAGGCTGTATAGAACAGTATGCATTGGAGTTAGCATACGTTATTTATCACTATACAGTATTGCACAAATTTTTAATGCAGACGTGGCTTGCATAAAATCTGAGACTAAGTTTCTTTGTTTTTTCTGGTGCAGTATATCTACTAAGTCTGCATTGCATTACATGGATTATATTCAACCAGATTCTGAAATTTATTTAAATATATTGAAGTTACTAATCTAACTGATGAATCATGCACTTCCATTAGCTTACTCACTGTGCTTATTAGCTTGCATGAATGATATAATCCATGTATATATACTAATTTTCTAATAGTTATTATTAACGGTAAAGGCTTATTTTGATGGTGGCAGAAGGTTCAAGGGTCTTATTGTCACTAAAATCTTTCACTAGTCCATTTCTTGGTTTGCCCCAAGGCATTGATATTTAGCAATATTAACAAATTGTTTTATGTTCAGTGTTGATCTTTAGTAATATTAACAAATTGTTTTATGTTCAGTACTGCACTTATAGTTTATACAGATTGTATGACTGAAAAGATACTGATGGCAGAATTGCTATGAAACTCAGATTTATACAATGGAAAATATAGCCCAATTGTCTTTTCTCAGTAAATTCTTCATGCAAAAGAAATCATACTTTAAGGATAGCTTCACTGCACAAGTTTAGTGTACCACAGCCCTTCTAAAGAACAGGCTGTTTGAAAGGAAACTCATTGCTGCAGATTCTGCTAGGCCTTCTTTTCAGCCCTGCCAAGTCAAAAATCTTTGTCTAAGTTTCCTTCAGGCTAAACCCACATGATTCCTGATCAGGCCACTGCACTCCAAATGTTTTGAATCATTGTTCAGAACACCTGTTTTTACATTTGTTAAACCTCTGACTGAGGAAATAACTTCCTGATTTGTGCTTTTTGAGGCACACTCTTTTATACACCACTAAACTGGTGATCGCTTCTCATTACTCTAGTTAAAACAGCCATTTCCCTGACTAATTTCTGTGAGAATGTAACACTACCCATTATATTTAAGTCCACATTTCACATTATTGAATATACAAGATGTTACAACTACTGGCTTCTAGCAAAAAAAAAAAAAAAAAAAACAGTTCATGCTTACAGTAATGGATTTTAGGAACCTGGAAACCTATCAGCATTTCTATTAGCTAATAAAGGCCTGTGTGTCACTGCATACTGAAGAGTTGGAGGAATTATGGCAGTCTGCACAACGTAGTATTGCAAACAAGATTAATTACCAAATAAATAGCACTGGAGGGAATAGAGCCTTCACTTCACCACTAAGCAGTCTTTCTCTGTGGTTGAATATGTATATATATATATATATATATATATATATATATATATATATATATATATATATATATTTTTTTTTTTTTTTTTTAAGATTTGCTTACGTTTCTGCTCACATAGCATATAGGGTGCCTCATTGATTGAATATCAGAGGACAACATTGCTCCCAATCCTACCTCTGACATATGTGAAGACAGGGTAAACTCCTTAGTAATATAGTCTGCAATTTGAATAAGTTATACTCCAAGTCCTCTGAAGGAATAACCACATCATACATACATGCAACAGCAGCATATTTGGAATAAGGCTTTAATATTTAAATATTAGCCTCTGGAAGTTGACTGAGGATGAAAATATTGTGTACTGAAATAAATCAAGGATCACAAATGCATTTTTTTTCTTTAGCAGAGGGAGAATGCAATAGCTGACACTACCTTTTTGCCAAGTCTAGTGTTGATAAATATCTGGCCTATTAAAGGTGCCCTATCAGTATATTATGTTATGGGTATGAATACTTATCCAAAAGATATTTCATAACCTGATGTTTTCTTCATGTTTAGTAAATAGCACTACTAGGTTGTCCCAGTTACTCTGGCACTCTTCTATCACCCTGGTTTGATCATTGTTTGAACTTCATTTCTTGCAATTAGTTTCTATGGCTCTGCTTTTCTGTAAAGTCTCAATGTAACCTTCATTGTGTGTGCTGTTTCTATGTTATATTCCTTCAGTTTATTTCTCTCAGATATATATGAAAGCACTTCCTTATTTATTAATAAAAATATCATATATTCTGCTTTTGCATGTTTGTCAAAGATTTTTGTAAGTAAACTTCACTTACAGATTCTCCAGTCTCTTCAGTATGAACTTCATCTTCCAAGTTGATCATAGATATCTTTACATGGTTTCAGTTCACCATATTAATGTAACAGATCTTCTGTATTTTTCCTTGTGAATGTTTTACCTTGTAGTTGACTGTATTTATTCTTCCAACAACCTCAAATGGCCTTTACTACTTTGACAGAAATATTTCCTCTGTA
Organism: Protopterus annectens; assembly: GCF_019279795.1. Classification (NCBI taxonomy): domain Eukaryota; kingdom Metazoa; phylum Chordata; order Ceratodontiformes; family Protopteridae; genus Protopterus; species Protopterus annectens. The sequence continues at coordinate 474,483,188 of NC_056735.1, forward strand.
GAAGTCATTACTACTACTACCACCAGATCTCTGGGGTTAAATTCTCGAAGCTGGGCATTTTCATAAATTTTCTGTTGCATCTCATGCTCTTTGATTGCATGATCCTTTATTATGGGTATACTTGACTTTAGTCTGTCCTATAAATGAACGAGTTCTGTCACACTTTTAAATGGAAAATTCTCCTTTTCATGACTTTTCTCAGCAATGTTAACTGGTCCTCTGGGATGCTGTGTTAAAAGAATGTTTGTGGGGTAAACCCTGTTTGAAGCTTGGGGTACCTCTCATGTTGCACACAGTAGGTAGGATAATAACTGTCCCTGTTTTTTTTTTTTTTGTTTTGTTTGTTTTTGTTTTGTTTTGTTTTTTTTACCGCCTGTATCAATGACTTTCCATAGCACGGTTATAAGTGCTTCATTGAGCCTCTCCATTACTGTTGTCAGTCTGTATATAATAAACTAGTATTTTCAACTTGCTAAAGAATCAGCATAATTGATGCTATACCTTTGACAGAAAGGGAGTGCCTTGGTCAATACGTGTCTTCTTAGAGACACCTACACTGAAGAATAACAGTACAAGTTCTCTGACAGTATTATCTTCACAATGTACATTTTAAAGAATACTGGCCAGCTCACTGACTTATGGTTACTGCCTTCACTAGCTTGTGTTGGAAGTAAAATATATAGTTTGCTGTCCCAAAGACACTGCTAATATAGCTTCTTCTGTGTCTTCCCTTAGACATTGTAATTCTAGCAAAAGTTTTCTTCTGTTTTAACTTTTCCACTGTCTAAACAAGACACTTTAGAGTTTCCCTTTTCTTTTTTGTATTCTTTGTCAGAAATACATTTATAATTTTAGTTTTTTGACTATCTCCTTTTTAATTCTTACTACCACTCTTTGCTCTGAGTGAGCTCACCTAACTGCCTTTCATCGATGTTTGTCGTCTCTGTTTCTGTGCTAACCCTTATTATAAATCTCTGTGCAGAAACCTGTCTTGAATAAATTACTTCAGAGTTCCTGCCAATTCACCTTAATTTCCTAAAGTGACATCTCTTACAGTATTGTCTTTCTGTTGTTTTATATTTCGGTTAGGTTTATAGTAACATACAGCATTCTCTTTACCATCTATCTGCAGTCAAAGCTGAGCCTGTTACAGACCTTCTATGCCAAATCCCTTTTCCAGAAAGGGAATTACATCTGACTCAGACAGAAGTGAAACATGTCAGATTACATCCTAGTATGCAGAAAAGGTCATTGCCCTAGAAACACACATTATTCTCTTTACTACCTAATGGAAGTCTGAGTCTAGCCTCTTATGTCCCTTCTATGCTAACTCTCTTTTGCTACAGAAGTATAATTACATCTAGAACAAAGAGAAGTAAAACATATATCTGTACATCCTAGTGTGCACAAAACATCATCATAAAACTGGGAAATTTTCTGCAGTTTATAAAATTTGCCCTGTCATTGAAAATGCATCTTTCCTTTATATAGGATGTGACAGGTTTTGAAATAGTGAATTATTTTCCTATTGCTTCCTTTATATTCTTACTCAGTAATGTCTTGTCTGATCATAAAGCTCTTTTTAACATCAACAATTTAGAAAGCATATTCTAACAGTTTCATATTAATTTTGTACATACTTTGCTAAAAACAGTCTCACATGTGCCATGAAAACTAAAACCAGGCTGTTTCATGAGGAAAAGAGAAACAAAAAAATCATTCCAAGGCAAGTAACCGCCAATCCACTGCACAATACTTCAAAAATTAAAACAAGTAAAGCAGACTAACAAATCATGGAAATGTTACTATAGTTTTAAAACACTTGCAAAAGCAATAAAATTGTTTACATAAAGACAACCCTTCATGCAGAGTACTTTCTTAAGTATTGCAGTAAAATCAAAGTTTGTATGCAGACTTGCCTCCTCCAAAGCACAAATTTCATGTACAAATATTTGAATAAATTTTGGTGCTTTATCACTCTCACATCTAAGGATCAACCAGAACTTATTCAGTCCCTCTGAAGTGACTGAATATCCACCTCTGCTACTAGTACATATAGCCTCTAAAGCTTGAAACTCAAAACTATACTGATTACCATGCGAAAAAACATTTATTTAAAGCATTGTTAGCCACTATCCTTGGCATATCCAAAACATGCTCCAAGATACAATCTGTAAAACTTCTGTTATATTTACCTTTGCAAAGTCATTCTCAAATATTGCAAGTCACAACATATATTTGAGTACAAATATTGTAGAATGCATAGTAAATTATTTTATATAGTGCTCTATTTACAAGCAACATAGTTGTAGCAACAAATACTGCCATTATTATTCATTACCTTAGCAATTTCTGATATTTTGTAAAAAAATGCTTGTTTAAGATGACAGGAGCACTTACATGAGAAGAACTGTATTTCTCCCAGAGTATCTTTTCTAGGTCACTGGACACAGAATGTCCTCATTCCTCTTTGTAATCTTTATTAATGCATAATAAAAACCGGAAAATATTATTGAAAATGTAATTGCATTTTTGTTGTGTAACATTGCTATTGTTGATGTTTACTTCATTGCTACTTTCCTCATGAATATTCATAAAACACACAGGGGTGTGTTCCTGTCCTAACAGCGGCTGTCTCTTATCAGTGTAGGTGTACTGCATTTCATTCATCACACTGAAATGGATGTTGCTGTGTTCATTAATAACATGCAGGCTGGAATTTCTGTGCCCTTGTATGAAGGATGTGGCTTGCCCTTTCTTAATCTAAATATATATTCATTCGTTTCATTAATATCAGTCTACCTATAGCTCCTGTTAAAGCTGCTATTATTTTATCTACATTTTAATATTCCATTAAAGTTACTGTGGTTTTCCAGAACCTAGTGCAGTTGTTTTGTTTTATAAGAAATAACCTTCAATGCCCATTTCAAAACTGTACGTTGCTTGATGAGTCAAGTATTCTTAAACCTGCATTTTCATCTTCATACCTTCAATGACTTAAACAACAAACTTTTTGCATTTTTTTATTATCATTCATTATAATAACTGCTATGTGAGAAGATAATTTCTTAGGCCAAAGTTTATTGAACAGATTTCTACCTTTGACAAAGTTGCAGGTAGATTGTGATTCAGATTGGAATGTGAGAACATAATACTGCCTGCCTGCATGGTAAACAAGGTACAGACTTGTTGTCTTTCGGCTTTTCCCGGTTAGGGGTCGCCACAGCGGAACTCCAGTCTGCTAATAATTGGCAGTAGATTTTCATGAACGCCGAGGTGCCAGCTTGACGTTCAACCTTCAATGAAGGCACGCCCATTTACGCATGTCTTTCGAAGGCCCACCCAACAAGGTACAGACTAATATTCAGAAATAGATAGGCCCTGAGATTCATTACCAATCATGTAGGGTTCTCACTAAGCCTACATAATTTAAGCATGTTATCATGATGAGCAGCAGAGCTAATCAAATATGCATGCTGCTCATTGTGCCTGCTTGTTTGCAAACACCTTTTCCTGGCCAGGAACTGTGTTTATGATCATGGAAATGTGTCCGCATGCACAAGCATAGAATGTAAACAAAATCATAGCATTATAGGACGTTACTAGGCTAATGGCCCTAGGGCCCTTACAAGCCTGGCCAAGTTCTTACCTTTATTTCCACAATCAGCACCTACTGCCCTGTCCAAGACAGACACAGGTGGAATGCCTGGGGGTGAATTTATGGACCCCCATCCAATCATCCAGACTGCATTTGAAGAGAGCCAATAAGGTGCTCTTTTTGACATAAAGTGGGAGTCTGTTCCAAAGGTGTGGTAACACCTGAGAGACAAATCTGTCTCTCCAGCAGGTTTTATTAATGTCACATACCAGGTTAAGGTCTTTAAAGTGAGTATCCCATGTACCATTTGACTTTCAGATATGAAGCATTTCCAATAATGCAGGGTCAGGGATTGCCTTTTATGCAAGGCAGAGATCACCTCTGCATAGCCTGCATGAAAGAGAATAAAGTGACAGTGATTTCAGACGATCCCCATAGGAAAGATGGTGAAGACCCTGTATTTTCCTTGTGAGGAACCTTTGTAGTTTCTCCATTTGGTGCAGGTGCTTAGAAAGGTGCATATCAAAAGGAGTGTTGTACTCAGTTATTGGCCTGATGAGGGAAGAGTACATGGAGGTTATAACTTCTTTTTTTCCTGGAGACAATGCCCTTATCTTTACCACCTTGGATTCTGGGAACTACTGCCCCATCAGTCTGACGAGCCTGATCTGCAAGGCCATGGAACGTATTATCATGGAGCTTATAAACAAAGACGTTGGCAACCTTCAAACACTGGACCCCATGCAGATTGGATTCATGAAGGGACGATCTTGTCTCATGAACCTGATTGGCTTCTTCAAATCAGTCTCCAGAGCTGTGAACAAGGATAAGGTGGTCCACACAGCCTATATGGACCTTGCCAAGCCTTCAACACCATCCCCCACTCTGGAATCATAGATAAACTTACTAAGCTGGGCATTAATCCCTACATCACTCGATGGGTTGCCAACTGGCTTACTGACAGAACCCAAACTGTAAAAGTAGCCAACTCCAAATCCAGCTCCAGACAAGTGACAAGTGGAGTACCTCAGGGTTTAGTCCTGGGACCGCTCTTGTTTGGCATCTATTTCTCTGAAGTACAGGCCAACACCAAGGGACTCTGACTAACAAAGTTTGCAGATAACTACAAACTGGGAGCCATTATTGAATCCCCAAATGATGTGGATATTCTACAAAAGGGCCTTACAGAAACAGATGCTTGGTGCCAGAGCCATGGGCTCAAGCTCAATGCCAAGAAATGTGTACTTATCCCCCTTGGGAAAAAACATGTTCCTGTGAATTACCACATAGGTGTCAGTACACTAAACACTGAAAGTGTGATAAGAGACTTAGGGACACAAGTGGACAGTGGTCTTACCTTTGATAACCACATCACCACAATAGTCAGGAAATCCTTCTATGTGGCACACCTCATCACCAAGGGCTTTTCATCCAGAAAAAAGGAGGTCATTGTTCCACTGTACTCATCACTCGTTAGACTCATTATAGAATACAATGCCCCATTTGGTATGTACTTCTCAAGACATCTGCAACAATTGGAAAGGCCGCATAAATACCTCACTAAAAGAATTACAGGCCTAAAGCAGATGCCCTATGCTGACCATCTAAAAAAACTCCACTTATACTCTGTCGCATATCATCTACTCAGAGGCGATCTCTGCTTAACATACAAGGCCATGTCAAACCCAGAGCTGTTGGACATGCTACACTTAAAGAAATCCCAATCCCTCAGAGACACATGCTCCAGGGATCTAAACCTTGTCATCACAATGAACAAAACATGCTGATGGGGTAGGTTCCTGACTCTGGAATAGACTGCCCATACATGTCAAGCAGAGCACCTCTTTGGCCCTCTTTAAAAGGAACCTTGATGATTGGATGGGAGATAAGAAATTTACCCCGGGGGATCATGTCAGTTGCCCTGCTGGACAGGGGTCCAGGGAAGTAAATACTGTGGGAAGAAACAGTCAGGGAAATGTTATGGCTAAGCCTGTATAGGCCCTAGGGCTGATAGCTTAGTACCAACCTATGAACCTATGAGATGTCAACCTGTGTGCCCAGGTCTCTCACCACTAAGTGCGTACTTAAGGTGTTATTGATGTGGTATTTAGCAGAAACATCATTCTTACCAAAATGAATGAATATACATTTTTTCTTTGAGTTCAACTCCATCACTTTGGCACTGTTAATTTTCTTGTGTAAGACCCTCTTATAGGATGCTGATATCATTTGGAGATTCTATGATCACTCACAGTTTGCAGTCATTAGCAAACTTTGTCAGTCACAGATCTTTATTTTTTGCTTGTACTTTGGAGAAATAAATTCCAAACAGTAGAGGTCCCAGGACTGATCCCTGTGGAACACCTTTGGTTACAGGTCTGCTGTTGGAAGTAGATTCCCCTATTTTGACTATATGAGTTCAATCAGTGAGGCAGTTAGTGACCCATGTAACAATATAAAGGTTGATGACTATTTGGGTGATTTTGTCAATGATGCTTGAGTGGGGAATAGTGTGAAATACCTTGGCTAAGTCTGTATGCACAGATTTCCCTGCATCCAGGGCCTTGGTGACTGTCATGAAGATGTCAACCAGGTTTAACAGGCATGATCTCCCTTTGACAAATCCAATCTGAGTAGGGTCAAGTGTTTGGAGATTACCTATATCTTTGTTGATAAGGTCCATGATGATTCGCTCCATGGCCTTCCAGATAATGCTAATCAGGCAAATAGGTCTATAGTTCCTGAGGATCAGTGGAAACACCACCTTTGTGCAAGGGAATAAAGGTGTCTGTTTTCCATTCAGCTGGTATGAAGTCGGTGCTTAGACTATGATTGAAAAGAGAACCCAATGGTGTTGCTAATTCATGCTGGAGCCCATGTAGGACACAGCCTGAGATGTTATCAGGTCCCATAGATGATGTGTTGTTGGCTTTACAGAGGGCATTTATGACCTGGTCCTTAGAGATACAAGGTAGGGGACAGATGGTAGGGATGTCATCGGGTACGTGTGGTGGGGACAAGGGAGTGAAGTTTTCACAGAGCCTGTCAGCCAGCAGGTTAGCTATGTCCACAGGCTCAGCATATGTGGTATCATTAACTGCTAGTTCTGCACAAATCTGGGCCTTTCCTTTTAGTTTATGGATGTAACTATAGAATGCCTTGTGGTTATTCTTTGTTGAGGAAGCTAATTTGGACTCATTTGTTTGGAGAAATTCACAAGAAGTCTAATTTGCTTTTTTTTAAGCTGAGGAGGGATTGGTTCCAGTTTAGGGCTCACTCCCTCTTACTCTTAGACAGCAATTTCTTCCTCTTATTGTAAAGCCTGTTAATGGCAGTTGTCTACCAGGCAGGCTTGGTTTTCCTTCAGAAGCTTGTTTTGGACCTATCAGGTACAGCCGGGTCAATGCAGATAGACAAGTGTTTGTATAAAGCACTGGTGTAGAGCTCAGCACAGTTGCCAGTTCCATCTGAGGGAGCAGGTGCAGTGAAGCTATTTGTACCATCCCTTAAGAGGTTATAATCTGCTTTGGAGAGTTTTTTTTAGTTTAGTTGCTGCTAGGAGGGGTTAGGTGTGATAGTTACTTTAAATGATACCAGTTTGTGGTCAGATCTCACCAGGTAGGACCTCACAGTGGGGGTGCTACACTGGTCCCCCATATTGGTGAGTACCAGATCTAGGATGTTGCATCCCTTGTGGGGGAGTCAACCAGCTGGTTCAGGGCACTGGAGTTAACAAAGTCAAAGAACCTTTGAGCAAGTGAGTTTGAGTGCAAGTAATTTACCCAGTCAATAGATGGATAGTTAAAGGCACCCAAAACCATGGTGTTTGGATGTATCTTGATAGACTCAAGTGGATACCAATAGGCAGAGTAGGTGTTCTGATTCATGGAGGGGTCCTGTTGCTGGCTTGACTTGAATAGGTGTCCTACCAACAGTTAATTGAACATGAAGTGTCTCCAGAGATTCATACTGCTTAACCAATCTGGAGGTGTATTTATCTTTACTGAATATTGATACATTGCCTCCTTTAGTTTTCACACCTTCAGTTTGAGGTCTGAATGTGTGGAAGGAGGTGTAACCTGGTATGGCTGGGGTGCTCTCCACAGCCATGAACCAGGTCTCTGTGACTGCACAAATGTCTGTGTCTTTCAAGGTGAGGACTGCTTCCAGTGAATGCAGTTTCATGTTGAGACTCCTAGTATTTAGCAGCATAACCCTGAGGTTGTTTTTAGATGGAGTTTTTACATTGGAAATTTAGTTCTTCAGAGATATGGGGATGGCAAGAGCCTTAGCCAGTAGCCAAAATCCCAGGGATGACAGATGAAGACCATCTCTGGCAAAGCACCAAGATCTGTCAATCATGTCATCCCAGGTTGACAGATAGTGGATCCCTTTAGAATGACACCAGAAGCTAAGCCGATTATTGAAGTCAATCATTTTCTGTTTGTATTGAGGCATCATCCTAGGTGAAGGTAAAATTCTGACATACCTGCCTGAGACACATAGTCTGAGAGCTCAGTCACGTCTCTTCATATGGTCCAGAGAGGTACATCTCGAGTCATTCATACCAACATGAACTGTGATGGAACCATAACAGTACCTGTTGTTGAGAGACTTGAGTGCATGTGTCATATGGCGTGTCCTGGCACCTGGCAAACAGCTGACTGTGACATTTTCCTTATCCAGCCTTGTGAGAGGACATCAGTGTGTCACATGATGGAATCACTTATGACTAATATGTTTGATTTTGTGTTTTGCCTTAAGAGTTTGACTGGTGAGACACTGGTGTGTAAACTATTATGTGTAATGTGTTCTGCAGAGGAAGTATTATATGTAGCATGCTTGTGTTTGTGAGGTCTCTGGTGTTTAGGTATGTTTCTGGTGAGGACCTCCACATATCTAGGTAAGTGCTTGGGTGGAGTAGGAGGTGAGGTATGCATGCCGGCAACCTGTTCATTGTCATATGTACTTACTGGTGCGTAACAGAGCATGGATTCAAGGTTCTTAATATAGTTGCACCTCTCACACATTGTGTTTGTGTAGACTAGGAGTATAGGGAAGTCGGAAAACATGAGAAAGTTGCCACACTGCCTCAGGATGCTCATGTTGACCAAGCTGGCTGGAGAAACTGTGGGAAATTATCTGTCCATAGCGATAGGTAAATTTATATGATCAGGAAAAGAGGTCACACTTAGGAGTGGCTAGTGGATGACAGGTGTGTTGGTACCTGTGAGACTAGGCTTAGTGTTCCACCTGATAGTAGAGCAGGAACTTGGAGAAACCTTTGGAGAACCACAAGCAAAGTGCTAAGGGAAAATTTAACAATCAAAATGTTTGCGTCTATAACCACCAATGGTAACCACCAGTACATGGCAATGCACGGTGGAGCACTACACGCAAAAAAGTGGAAATGCGAGGCTTAAAACAAGAAAATACCCTTTTTATTACTTCTAGGAAAAACAAGGGTACAAGCATTCACTGTAGCCTTGAAATATTAAGGGCAAGTACAGTGAAAGAATTCTGAAGGAGGTTAAGTGAAATGGGGAACTGTACATGAATAAAAATGGATTGTACTGCATAATAATTACTAGGGAAGGGGAAATAGGTCATGTGTAACCATATATTGCAGGTAGATGTGCTAAAGTGTCAAACAAACATTTCTAACATAAATTCTGTCATACTGATATAACATCAATTGAAATGTCAATGACAATACTGGCGTTATGCACATAAATAAAAACTGACATGCTAAGAAAGGATTTGATAGGGATATAAAACTGCAGTGTAACAAAGGGGAGTTAAAATGTGATATACATGTTAATAAAATATTGAGTTGGAATAATAGCAAGGACAGAAGATACATTATGGGATGAATGCATAGACTATAGTCATTGCATATGATATATATATATATATATATATATATATATAGGTTCCCTATTAGAAGACCGAAGACGCATTCAAAACTCAAACTCAAAAGCCCAAAACAGCAAAATATCGAAGTGGCTTTTAAGGGAATTCTTTCCCTGAGAAAGAATTCGCTTGGCCACTTCATTACTTTGTTGTTTTCAGCACTGTAGTGTAGTCTCGGAGTTGGTATATTTAAGTGTGGGGGGGGGGGTGGGAGGGTGAAACCCCCCACTTAATGTAATGTTTAAAGTGTTTTATTTTTTGTTTTGTTGGAACAGCGATTTTTATTCCCTATGAAAAAAATCACTGTTCTGATAGTTCTAAATTGTAAGCTTTCGCTTACATAGGGTTGATTAATCACCATTCACTTTTTTAAGCATTTGGTGATCTAATATAGACCCTATAAATATATATATATATATATATATATATATATATATATATATATATATATAGAGAGAGAGAGAGAGAATTTATATATGCAAGGCAATAACACTGTGGCATTGTCCACCTCAGCATGTGTACACAAGAAAAAAAAGCACCTTATATAGCTGTAATGTCATGTACTTATGAAATGGACATATTTTTGCAAAGAAATGCCAGTGGCACCCATACGAAAGGGAGTTATTTCCTATAGATACATAATAGACAAGAAAGTATTTTATAGTCATGTAAATGCTAAATGGAAATCTAATAACACACAACATACATAAGGGACAAATTATAACACAGATCAGATGACATTTCATGATTTCAAGCTTCTCATTACTAATTTGCAAACATGTCAGACATCATTATACTGGGCATACTCACATGGAATTACAGGGAACAGTGAGAACAGCTATTCAACAGCACCAACTCAGAAGAGAGTGTTGTATCAGAGGATCAATCACAGTTTTTGATGGACTGGCTGCATGCCATACAGTAAGTAATGTTTATGGAAGCCCTCATTTACCATTAAAGTGTATAGTGTGATGAAAACAATAGCAGTATTAAAGAAATCTCTGGCTGAAGACATGCAATACAGAGCATAATTCATTTGGGAATAGGTAATGCCTGTGAGCAAAGAAGGACATAATAAACATTCACATTGTGTCATTTCAGAACACATGCCAGGACAGTTATCAAAAAGATGCATACCAATTATGGACATCACAGAAATACAAATATCAGTTATGTTATGAAAAATATCCTTGAAGCGCTTACAACATTTTCTTATTAAAAGGGGTATGGATGCCCTATTTTATGGGAAAAGACCTAAAAAGGTAGTACTCTGATTGTGTGATAACTATTTTCTGCATGTAAGCCATGGGTGTCTGACAGATAGATGTTATCAGGTTCATACGCCTACCTATTACACAAGGTTCTCCCCAGACTTCTGCAATGACTGCATGTGCCACATCAGATAGCGATGGAAGCTGTCACAAATAACTGAAATGAATGTGTGCATTAAGAAAGGAGTTAAGAATATAATATGAGCAGTTTGATTTAGTAAGAATGCTGGAAAGGAGCTACACGTGTTACAGTCCACACAACAGTGAGCAGGACCACAGTCTATCTGTGTAGGTATGCTATACAAGCCAGTACTCAATGCACATGCCACAGGAGGAATAACAACACAACAGCCCCCGAATAACCACAGTCACGACCTGTGATCATATATCATTGCCCAGTGTAAAAAATAGATAAAAATAACTACATACATAGGTGTTTAAGTAACATCAGCGCATTCATATAATGCGGCCTTTTCAGGAACCGAACAGCAAGGTATGTGATTCTATCAACTAATGACATGTGGATTAACCAGAGGAGCCACAGTGAAAGTCTTAACATAAGTGTGACACCACCTATGCTAACTTATTACATCAGATGTATGTGTCATAAACAATCTCTTTTAGAAAAAAACAGATGGTAGAGTCATTTCTCTCTTTAAGGGGACACGTTATAACTATGGTAGATGCCATTCATGCATTACATTATAATGTGAATGTTGAACACATAAGCATTTGACAACAGAAAATATATGACATTGTACAGGATGAATGCACTGTAGAAGTGTCATTACAATCATGGGATATGTTAGTATGTGAAGAAATTACAACATGTTATTGTTGAAAGCTGTATGTGTGCTTTTAATTGCTGTACTAAGACAACAATATGCAGAGTGTCAACTCATTCCCTTGTGCCAGAGGATAGCACTTACCACATATGTTATGTAAGGAAAATGTAATCACATGTCAAAACACTAGATAAAAAAACTCTTAAACCACTCGAGATACACTTAAGGACACTAAATATCTAAACAAACTGCCAAAAATTCAAAATGAACCACTGAAGCTTACAATAGGTTTAGTGCTTTTGTTCATTTAGTTTAAGAATTTCATTAGAAGTAAATGAGAACTGAAAAACATTAAATTTACACTCACAGTGATACAATCAGACAACCAGTAAAACTGAGAGACAAACTAATAACTTATTTTTAAATATTTAAATATTTAAAAATCCAATTCCATAAACCTTAAAAAAAGGTAGTCTAAAATGATTTGCTCTTCAATAAATATTTGATGTTAATGAGATCATTTAAACTAGGCTTTTTATCAGCTCTTAGTTCAACCTGCCATTTGATTCTTTAATCTCTAATACATTGTTAAAATTATCAATGAGTATTCTTTGAGCCCCACTATCTAACACAGAAAAACTAAATTTTTAAAGTTGTCTCATATAAAACATGCCTGGCTAATGAATTAGTAAAATCAACTTTTTCAACAGCAGCACAGTGCTCATAAATTCTTTTAGAAAGTGTTCTGGCAGTTTTGCCAACATAATAACTTCCACATTTGAAGAATTGGCTAAATAAACCACTCCAGTGCTTTAGCAATTATATCTTTCTTTAACAATAACATATTTATTAAGATGTGTAAAATAAATACTTTGCATGGAATTACTAAACCTGCACTTTTTATAGTCTAAACAAGGGTAGGTTTTCTCTGGTCCACATCTTAATAGACCAGGGCTAATCCCACCAAGTTCTAATAAAGATTTAATGTTTGACACTTTTTTATAAATGAATTGTGGATGGTCAACCACCACCTCAACCAGTTCAGTATTCACTATAATAAATTTCAAAATTATCATGTACTATCTTCTGTATGTCTTTGGAATTGACACAAATATGGACGGGAAATGCTAAATGTTTATCCAAACTAATGGAATTAACTGTTTTATCTTGTGAAACAAACCCACTAACAAGAATAGGTGGGAATTTAGTCTATCTACAATTAATGACCTCTTCTTTAATTTCTTTCAGCTTAGACCTAGGACACATTTTGTCCAAAAACATTCTTATTACGCAGTCAACCTCACTAAAAAAAATAATCATCCAGACTGATCAGTCTACTTAACCAGATGATCTGTCTCCTAACATTGTTAATTGTCCTAAAATGTGGATGTTGACTTTTAAAATGTAAATAATTGTTAGAGAAAGTTTTCTTTCTGTGAATAGTACAAGAAAAAACACTTACCCCCGGATTCAGTAATCTTCCCCTGCAGGACTAGCTTAGTCTTGCATGGAAGCGACTGTTGAGGAGCAGCACGGCAGCGAGTCATGCATATTAATGAAGGCCCACTGCCTGAGCTCCTAAATGGGCACTGAGCATAGACAAATGCAGGGGGCATGTCTGAGAGTAGAGCTCTCACAATATACACTCCCCTGCAATCAGGAACTGCAGTTTAGCAATAGCAATGAGCAATCCCCCCCTAGTTTATAAGAGCAATAGTTAAAATATAATAATATAAACAAGTATTTTTTTTTTATCAAACAGATACAATTTAACCATAGGTGTGCTGGTTTGCCCATTGCTTAACTTCGTATACTACAACTTAAATGGCACAAGGAGATAAATATCAAGATATATGCAAATGAAGCAGTACTGCAATAGTGTAGTGGTCAGAGCATTCGTCTTACGAGCAGTCATTCCCGGTTCATGACGCACTCCCGTACAATACATTTTCCATGTCAAATCACTTTATGAATAATATTCTTTGTTGCATATCCTACAAAATAGCATATATTTGTGAATTGGAGTACTGCATTAAATGCAGATGTGAGGTGTCATTGTAATAATGTTGTAAAATCCACAGATAAACACAAGTGCTCCATACAGTATATGTATACATGAATCAAGCATACAATTCATAGGTATAATGTGTAATGAATGATAAATACATAAAGTGTCCAAATCTACCACCTTCCCAAGAACCATTTTACATTTCTGTCTAAATTAGTGTGGGGGTAAGGGGGAGTAAGCACCATTAAGCAGTAGTAAGCAGGAGTAAGCATATTTAAGCAGTAGTAAGCGGGTTTAAGCCCGTTTGCATGGGGGTAAGCAATGTGCACATAGGTTAAGAATTATTGAATCTAACTCTCTGTAAGCATATTTAACTGGAGGTTAGCATTGCTTACCATTGCACAAACCCACGCAAACCCACTTACAATTACTTAAACGTGCCTTAATCACTCTGCATGCAGCAGCTGCTTTTATGCCCAGAAACAAAATAATCAACTCTTGAACCCAGGACCCTGTACACTATAGTCACAGCAGTTAACCAGTAAGCCATCACAGCAGTACACAAGATTGAGGTATCACCAAACAGATCCTCACTATAGGAATATTAAACTTAACATGTGAAAGGAATCTATATACAGTTTTATGTTGTATAACCTACTACATAATATAAATATGTGAACTGTAGTACTGCAATAAGTCCAGATGTGAGGTGTCATTGTAGTAAAGTGTTGAAATCCCCTAATAAACACAAAGACCCCATACAGTGTACGTACACATGAATCATGGATACCAAACACATATATAACATGCAATGAATAATAAATCAATGCCAAACAGCAAATAGTATGCAAATTAAAACTTAAGCAATGCTAAGCTTTGCACAGCCCTGCTTACTAGGTGTAAGCAAAGTGTAAATCAGCTAAATCAGTTTGCCCATTGGTATACCCCTTTAGGCAATGCCAACCTTAGGTAAGCAGGTTTGCCCATAGTTTAGCATTTTCAAAACCGTCTAATCACGGCAAAGTGTGGGAAATTGGCCCTATTTAAACCCAGCAGGTGGGAATACATCTCATAACTGGTTGCAGTTTTCTCCTGTAGGTAGTATGACCTGTGTGGTAGAGTGACTGTGCTTTTGGGTGCAGCGCTGGGGCATCCAGGAGTCCAAAGTCATGGCAGGACTCCTTGTTAAAGACCATGACCAGAGACTGCTGCAGAGCCAGTACCAGGTCTCTCAATATAAAGTGGAAGCCTGGGACCGTCTTGCCCATCACCTCACTGGTGCCACTGGCATACCTCAAACTGGTGAACAGGTCAGACATCACTATGCCGACCTGAAATGGAAAAAGAGGAAGCCTTGGATCAGTGGATCCAAGAGGCTAGGTGGACGGGGAATGTCCCAGCCGTGTGTACCAGTCTACTACCTGTTTAATAATTGCCAGTTCATGTATATTATGGATAGGTATGGCTAAATATTCCTCTTATGTCTTTGAGAGTGGCAGATGAGCGGGCTGTGAACCGGGAAGCTCATGCCTGTAGATTGCAGAGGTTGCATTGTGAGGCAGGTTAGTAATTCTCTTGCATGTACTGTCATAAGAAATAAATCTAAAAGTAGTAGAAAGTTAATTGCCAGTATAAAACCTGTATTGTTTAAGGCATGTACTGAATACACCAGACAATATGGCAGGAAGAGTCTCATATAGGTTGTATGTAAATAAAAGCATAACAGCCTGACAATAAAGGTCTAACTGCTGGACTGCCTGTGTTTACTCTGGTATCATATGGTAGTGTAGTGTTGCAATCACTTAATAGTACTGTTGTATTAAGCACTGTTACCCACACTGTGTTACATAAATAAAATGTGTATGAATGTCTGTGTATGACTGTTGTAATCTCAAGATGTCATATTGTACAACTGAGAGAGACTTAGACAGAAAACAGTGAAAAGATAGACAACATAATCCCAATAGCACACTCAATTGAGACGTGAGCTGTTGCATTTTTAGCACACACAGTCATGGTTCAAATCCTGGGAATGGTAGTAAGCTGTATGCAGAATCATACCCCACAAGTGTACAGAATTGTCGAGAATGTCCAGTTAATTGGCCCATATCTGCTGGCTGTTACCCTGTCCCCCTGCCATATCAGCGTGCTAATCTCGGACATGTAGGCAGCATTTAATGTCTGACTGTCAGGCCTGTACATATTTGGAAAATGTCTATGAAAACAAACCCAACATAGTACAGCTCACCAAAGGTTTATAAGGGCAATAGTCAAAATATGTCCTGGTTTCACCTACATGTTGTCAAGACATGCTCAGAGTGTGTGCAATAGAAGATGGACAGATATGTGCATAACATCAACTTGGAATCTGTGAATATGTGTAGAAACAGTCAGGTAGTACTAACAAACAATACCTCCACAGGTATACCAGGTAAGAGGTATCTACTGCAGGTAAAACTCAGTTCATGTATATAGTTGTCGACATCCATACCACTGTCAAAACTAAGACCATAGGGTAGTGTAATAATACCTGTAAGGTACAGATCACAGCACTGACTTGGAAAATAATGAGAACTACAGGAATATACAAGTTGTTAATTGACATCTTTCTCTCTCTGCACAATATCTGCAACAATAAACTAAATACACAACTTAATCGGTATGTGTTCTATTAAATATACTGTTGGGACATATGTCCTATTGCTGGAAAAATATTTAAATTTGTTTCTATGCATGTGCCATGTTGAAATACTCCCACATTGGTGACATGCTGCCATCAATGTACCTGCATGTTGTTGTAATGGCAACTGTGGTTCCAGATATGCATGTGTTCTGTTTGCTATGCAACTGTTCCATATCTGGAATTTCAGGTTAATGGGAATATCTATGCATGCTGTTATACCTAATCCTGGAATGTGTTGACTATTACTAACCCACATATGTTGTAAAATTGAAACACCATAGTAGGCTTGGGAAGGCCGGTCCCAGCAGTCCCACCTCTCCCACCTCATCTGGCTGTGACACCAGGCACCAGCACATCTGGGGCTCACCCCAGGACCTCCTCGTCTGCTGGTCCTGCATCACCTTCAGGTGGAACCGCCTCAGCGGATGGGGCTCGCCCCCCCCAGGACCCGGCGTGGACAGGACACTGTCATCCATTTCCAGGTCTGGGGTCTGGAGCATAGCGAGCTCTGCAAGGTGTTTGGAGATCTGCTATGCCAGCTTGAGGGCCATGTGGCTCAACTAGAGAGTCAGCCTGGCCCTCCTACTCAGCCTCTAGCACAGTTGCATATGCCATGTCATATAGCTGTTAAGACTTTGAAATACATACCAACTGATTAATGCTACTCTCAAGCAGATCATTTTATACACTAATTCGAAAGTATAACATATGTTGCTGTCCAGGCCAAGGCCTTCAAGTAGTGCAACAGTAAAGACAGACTGGGCCAGAGGATAACAATCAATCAATAGTAAGTAATGCAGATGTATAATACAGCAGCCTCTAATTACACTCTGTACAAATCCCTAGGAGGAAAAGACTTATGTTCACACAATAGGATGTGTCTGTTACATAATAATGCATAACTGAAAACATCACAATCACACTGACAAACAGAACAGTCTGCATGGCAGTAAGCACTAGGCCACCAATGTTCCCAAGGTGAAATGTATGGTAATGTACAGCCATATACCTTAAGGTGGCTTACTACCAATATCCCTCACATGTTGTAACAGCCTAGGTTATATAGGGTGCATACCCCTTCCCCATTGACTGACTTACAGGAGCATATAACACTGTTACATACACTGACCTCTGGACTGCAGAAGGGCACACATGTTTTGTGCAGCTCAAGTCCACATTTATATGGACCCTACCCCACAATATGTGTGGGGGCCACAACAGCACTGGAATGATGGCAGGAATGGCAGCACAACATAATCACAGGCCACTACATAGCAACCTCTTACTGCATGTCATATGGACAAAGCCTGGCATGTAGGGGAGGACAGAGGCTGGGACACAGGCCCATATGTGAAATTGTGTTGTCATACACTAAGTTGCTGGTGTTACAAGATAGTCTGCAACATACCCTTAGTCAGGAATATGAAGTCAGAAACACAAATGGATGTAGCCATGTACTGATAGTACTCAACACACACAATGTCAGTGATATATCTGACACAAGACCTATGTGGTAGACAGACAAAACATAACAGGCACTCCTCTGGCCATCATGTGGATAGGCCCACAGTTGTGAGCTATGCAGACAGACTGCATTCCATGCAGTGGCGGCTGGTGACTTCAGGAGACAGCTGAATGGGTGGGGCCAATGAGAAGAGGTGTGGCCAACTAAAAAGGGGTGGAGCTATGCTCAAAAACACAACAACTGGAACTTTAAATAGGCTGCCCTGGGTGCCAAATCATCATTATGAGAGTTCAATCAAGACAAAATGAAGCGTAGAAGAAAAAAAATTTCAATGCATTGGCTACATGACAGCTTACTTAATATCTAGATGGAAACAAAAAGGTTGTGAGGCATGAAAAAATAAATTACTTTTTAAATACATTAGTGGAATACTAGTCAAAATCAAGTATAAAAAAACAAGCTTCTCCTTGCACTGCAGTTCTAATTATAACTTATATTAAGCTTTATAAAAGTACCAAGTAATGTGCTGAAATTAGAAATCTCTGTGACACCCCCACTTGTAAAGATTTTTCTTATCCAAAAAAAGACCTGCTGCCTGACAACAACTATCTACTTGTTTCATGGGGAAAACATGATCAAAGTAAAAAATGAACAGCAAACAAGAAACAAGCTCAAGATAAATTGCTTAAAGGATTACTGCACAGGTTATGGACCACACATGATAGATTGGCATTTTGTTTAGTTTACGGGTAAAACCTGCAAAGATGACTGCAAATCTCCAACAAATGTAATGAGCTTCTGAAAATACTGTAATCCTGTCCTTTATTACAAATACTGTCATATGCATTTCAATACCTAAGGCTTGTACATTATCTAGTTATGTAAATATTCTCTGCATGGCAACAACAAAAAGGCTTTCAGTGTTGGTAATTATTTAACAGTATACTTATTAAAGGTTACTTGCATTTTACAATCTCAGACAAGCTTACTCGATGGTCATTAAAGCATTGCTACTTAAACACAAAGCAACAGGGCACTGCGGCAGCATGCATTTTCTGAATAATAAGAAGCATAAATCAACAGTATAAAAATATGACAGAAAACCAGAACATTCTGCAAAATCAAGGACAGATGAAAAGCCACTGTCGTACTTGTGTCTACCTTGAATAAGGGAATAATCTGCACACTTACACTGCATAACTGCTCCTTGCCTTGCTTGGACACGTCCAGAGCCACTACAATGGGGAGTGGGGTGCAACAAGTATGTCACAATTTGAAATGTCTCTGGCTGATGGTGATGGCTTTGACACTCATACCTCTCAACCTCAGAGCAAGAAATCTGGACAAAGCCATACACAGAAGTGGGACACAGGCCCAAAAATAAGAACAATTTTTAAATATTGCTCTTATAAACTTAGAAAGATAATAGAATAGCAGTAGGTCTTACATTAGTATGAAATTTCTGAAGGGTATGAAATCTGAAACTCAAATGTCTGCCATTATTTTCTAACTTCACTCTTTAATGATTTACCACTAATATGCAGAAAACCACAATTTTATGAAAAACAGACCAAAAATGTGATGCAAAAATATAAAATTGCCACACAATACAGCTGTGAACCTGACACCTTTTTAATATTAGTACTAACTTGAGCATCTACATGCATTTCTGAAATAAAAGTAATCTATAACTCTGATCATTACAGTTATTTATAATTGTAAACCCTCCACGTTTTCTTCCAAAATTGCCATTTTGCGGAGGGGTTATTAGGAGGAGAGCAACACAACAGTTTGAGCCAAAATTGGGGACAGTTGAGAGGTTTGGATATTCCTAATTCTATAAAGCGATTTATTTGCACTTACCTCTCACCCTCTTAATGCAGGAAATCTGGACAAGGCCAAATAAATATACGGGGGAACTTACAAACAGTACTAAAAATTGCTCTTGTATAAACTTATGACAGTTGATATAATAACAGGTCTTACTTTAGCAAGCATTTTTATGAAGGTTATAACGTCTGAAACTAAATGTCTGTCATTATTTAGTAACTTCATTCTTAAATGATTTTCTAGAAAACCACAAATTTTATGAAGAACAAACCAAAAATAAGAAGCAAAAATCTATTCATTCTGCAAAAATCTAGACAGTTGAGAGGTATAGTTCAGCTGGGGCTGTCTGAGTTTGCTGCCCCTCCCCCCTCACAAAATCATGGTCAAATGGAGCCTCCCCCTGCAGCCATTCCAATGTCCCATTCCTTGGTTATTTCACCCCATTTACCATAAACACTGTAATGTGCATACTGCTTTACTTCTGCAATGATTTGGATATCATTTGAAAGTTTTATTTTGCATTTTACAGCACAGACCCTAATAGATATCTGCTAAACAAAGCAATGCAGTCTCACAATGAAAATAGACTTAGCATTAAATCTTCTCTGCCCTTGAAACTCACATTCATTGAAACAGCATTGAAACCCACATTCAAAGAAAATACATTTTGCCAGTGGCAGATAAAGATTAACTTTTAGCTGTTTTCAAATCATAGACCCCTTGAACACGAAACATACATATGCGCTTTGATACACCTTCCTGATTGTATTAAATTATATTCCTTGTACAATACATTACAGTTGTTAGACAGCATTTTAAATTTATTGTTTTCAACATTTTTCCAGTAAACAATGAAGCAAAATGCATGCACCAATAATGACAAAACTGCCCAGTTCAGAACATTTCCATCATAAAAGTCTACTCAAATTTCTACATTCCACCAGTATCAGTAAATATGCACAATCTCTGAAGAAGTAAAAGTCATCTAAATTCCACATTAAAGAAATTTGTAACTAATGAAGAGGTTGCTGCTAGCAAAAAACTTTATATGTCATTGTTTCATCTACAAATACAGTGGTTGTTGCCCTTGAGGAGTAAATTGCCCATGTTGCATAAAAAATGATAAGCTAGTAATAGCGCAGTAGGGAATGGATGGCAAACTGATAACAGATTCATAGTTACTAGGTATATTCACCAAGAAGGACTGCAGCATCCACCCCATTTACAACACAGTACAATATCAGCAATGCATCTACCTACTGTGGGAGTAGAACCCACAGACTTCTGCATCAAAAGCAAGTACACTACCTGTTGTGCTATTAACAATGCAAGTAGAATGACCATAAGCAGTACTAAAGTTTTGTTCCCCTGCGGCTCTCAGTTCTTTGTAATATCTACTCGACACTCCATTGTATCTCTGAACTTTGCAGCACAAGAAATCTGGAAAAAGCCAAAATTTATTGGGGGCGGGACAAAAGCCCAAAAACCAGGGACACATTTTAAACATTGCTTGTATAATGTTGGAATGTTTCTAAAATAAAATGCTATGTTACCACCATACATTTCAATGCCAAGTCTTGAACCCAGGGGAACCCTGTGCAAAACAGTCAGAGCAACATACCACTATGCCAAATCAGCTGTTTTGTGAAAGAGTGGAAGACTGAAACTTAAATGACTATCATTTATTGAATTCAGTTCTCACCATAACTGTCAAACTCTTAGCACAAAACACCTGAACAAAGCCAATAATGGGGGAATACAGACCCCAAACATATTCAGTGAATTCAGTTCTAACCGTAACTCTCAGCCTCTTAGCAAAAACCACATGGACAAAGCCAGTAATGTGGGGAATACAGCCCCCAAAGATATTCAGTGAATTCAGTTCTCACCATAGCTCTCAACCTTAGCACAAAAAACCTGGACAAAGCCAATAATGGGGGAATACAGTCTCAAAAATAAGGACAAATTTCAAATATCCATGTTATAAACTTAGAAAATTTCTAGAATAAAAGGTGATGTACTTTCTGAAGAATATGAAGTCTGAAATTCAAATGCCTGTTATTTTTATTTAACATTTGTTAACCAGGAAAGTCTGACTTGGAATAAAAAACAATTTTCAGCAGAGTGAAACACTCCAGACACATGTCTTTGTAAGATGGGAAGACA